>NW_026864348.1:0-107500 GCF_026571515.1 Ruditapes philippinarum
GATTATCAATTGTTTCAACACACATTTGTTTTGATTGATGAAACACATGCCTTTCATATTGAATATTCTTTTTGGGTTTGAAATAATTGGATAGACTGTCAGCTGCATCCTTATATGTAGTTCCAGGGCTGCCTAAGCTATCAAAGACATCTTGTATTTGTGACCCACCAACATGCAGTAACAATGCTCTCTTTTGAGAATCTTTAGTAACTCCAGCTGCTTGAATATATATTTCAAATCGTTTTTCGTATTGTTCCCAAGCTTTTGATAAATTTGTTTGCTCCCCAACTACTATAAATGGTCCTGGTGTTGTTAGTTCAAATTTGGCTGCCATCAGTTTATTTCATGAAGACACTGTTTTAATTGTTTTCTTTGCTTATGTATTTAAATTGTTTCACGCAGATTTTTGCCTTTAATTAATCTGCTTAATTCCACATTAATTGTTTTGGCTTGCATTGTTTTTATTGTTCAACTTGTTTTTTTTCACACTTAAATTGTTTTTAATTCCATTTGTTTGAAGGAATTAAAATTGATTTATTCCAATTGTTTCTAGATTAGAATATTGTTTTAATCCTCATTTGTTTTATTTTTGTTTTTTGTCTTTAAACTTTATCTCCATTACTCGTCGCCAATGTAACATTCTGTTTATTTGAGGATTAATAAAATCAACACCATAGCTTATAATACAGCTTTATTGTTTTACATTCATACATACACTGTAACTCTCTATATAATACATGATATACATAACATTAAAAACAACTATCTAAATAGCTCCACCTCGTGGGTGTGTACTAAGTGTCAGTCATCACAATCTCCCTTTATTTACATAAAATGTTAAATTCGGCAATATCTTTATAAATAATGATTTTTGGAACTTACAAAATTGATAAATCTTAATTTGAGCATCATATTTATGATATAAAACCATAAAAACAAATGTGTTACATGATCTTTAATAAAATGTGCAACATCTCTCACGCCCTCTAGAAGCGACTTTAGTTGAATTCAGAAACAATGTATTTGGCTCAATGACCCAGATCAATTTAACAATATCGAATAAGTCGATGATTGCCTAATATTTCTGCAGTACTTATAGAAAAAGACAGTAAAAGGCAAAAATAATAGCAACTGTTTCACTGCAGGTAACAATGAGGGTAATTTAATCTTGTAAAATGGACACCCAATTTTCGTAATGTTGTGATGAGTGATTTAAAGTTACTAGTTATATTTCAGTATGATTTAGGTTTAAAGTCAATGTATAAAAAAATGCATAAATAAGCTTTATACAGGACTTATGCATAATTCACACGACAATAACAATATTTATATATGAAATAAGCAAATAAAATGTAGGTGGTTCTGTAAATTAAAGGAATAGAAAGATTTGAATAGTCTGTTACGCTAACTTTTGTATTAAATAATTATCAAAAGTACAAATGTGAAGAAACGTCAAGTAAGTAAATAGTTGAACGCTGATATGAAACAATGTACAGATTAAGCTCAAAAGGAGCGACGGTTTATTTTTTGCGTCAAACTAACTTAGTCGTTGACCTACATCAAGGACACGTGCAGTGTTTATCAGATAGACACGACGTATTTGAAAAGGCATAAAAAAAATTCAGGCGATTAAGGTCAAACGTTTTATCGACTTGTTAAACTAAAAGGGGTTTATCTATCAATAAAATATAATATTACTTCACATCTTACTTATTTTTTTCATGGTTTATCCTTAATCAATATCAAATGTTATATTGCAGTTAATATAATATATATCGATGTGAATGGTACGGAAGTATAAAGTTTTGTATTTATCGGTTAATGTCTTATAGCAATGTCCCGTGAGTAATTGTCTGTCACCAGCACTCTAGTTAAAATATTTTTATTGTAAGTTCAGGATATCTGCACAGCATTTTTCAATGTGTGGGCAAAAAACTGTACATATGTTTCCTTCCCGGAGACGACGAAGCTGCAAAACTCAACGTTATAAGGGGTTATGGTCAATATACTCTCTAACATTGCGAAGGTACCGTTTTCTAATATGACGTCAACAGTTTGCAAATGAGTCGACCAAATGTTAGCTTGAACTCAATCGGAAGGCTGCATGGCCTAGACCTTGATAAGCTGGTGGTTCCTCATGTAGAGGTGTATTCCCTGCAACCATATCAGCGAGTGGTTAAAGAGTTTTCTATGGTCTCCTGGAAGTACGATTTGTTTCAGTCAGCCACTGTACCTGCTAGAACCCTCATGGAAAGTAATCTAATATTTTCACAAAGGCTGACTGACAGAACAGAGAAACCAATTTTTATTGGGGGAGAAATGAATATCGAATTAGATATTTTAATGAAAATAATAAAGAAAATAAAGGATAAAGAAATGACATTTTTAAGAGTCTTAAACCGGATGCTGATGAGCAGTGCTATACTCCGTCCATGCTAAGGGATCGACTACAGACATTCGACATAGGTTTATAATGAAGGTGTATCGATGCAAATCAAATAGTTCAAATGAAAATATTCAGGCACAGGACAACCGACAAAAGTCGGCATCGAAACATCTTGAGCTTAAAGTCGCATCTCTTTTGGATATCGAAAAGGTAGAATATTAGCTTTATTAGATATTAACAGTTTTAGTAACCTTACTTGAAATCATATCAATACTTTTCATGCCCCACTTTCTAAACGGGAGCATATAATGCGTCCGTAGGTTCGTCACATTTTCCTTTTGTCCAATATCTAGAGAACGCTTTGATTAACAGTGCTAAGATTTTGTATGAAATTGTTGGAAATGACTAGGTTATGACCCCTTTTGATTTTGAGGTACAAATGGCATGGTCCAATGACCTTGACTACTAATTGTGTGAGCAACCAATTATTAGAGTTCGCTATAGCTTGCAACTGTGGTGTAGATGTTGGTCATGGCAGGTAGATGTGCCCTATTGATTTTGCGTTTATTTTTAGGGTTTTAGGTCAGGCTAATTGTGACGCATGAAATACCTGTCTAATCAAGATCAAGTTTCATCAGTAATACATGTAATACTGTTGTTATACTAATTAGTTACTGCGCTGATATAATATATATTGTGTTTAGATATAGTACTTGACATTTTAAATGATATATGCTTATAAATGTACCGTACATAATGCCACTGTGACAGTAAATGAAATGGGGGAGACATGGACACGTTACAAGTATATATATATAACATATTATAAACACATCTACGAAATTATAAAGCCTTGTTCATAAGATATTTGAATTTGAATTTTAAAATGTTTATTTGCTTTTTAGCCTTATTAAGCGTATTTACTATTCAACTAAAATTCAGGTCCCTGGATGCCAAATTTGTATTCCATTATTACAAAAGCATAAGCCGACATAAACCTCGATGGAAATTCCCGTGAGACCTCCAAAACATCATGGCGGTTAGAAAGACCAATTATAATGTCATCAACGCTGTATTGACGAACTTTTTAAAACATTTCGAGTTGAGTTTCAATTGGTTATTCTAATCACTTGCATTTTCTGTGAAGCAGATTTTAAACATTGGTATTCTGTTGAAATTGGTTGAAAGTGTTCGAGTTCGCATGCGCATGATCGCTCATTACAAACTATTAGGAATACGTCAGTAAAAGAGATACGTTGATTATACAGAGTGTGAGTATGTAAAGGAAACGAGCATGCACAAAGAAAAGAAAGAAGAAAAATAAGAAACTATGTTCAGAAACCTGTTAAAAATTTGCACACCATGAGTTACGTTGCAAGCTCATTATTGTGTTTAATCAGTGATACAATGTTTTTGAAATATGACGATGATATGGTATATTGATGGAGAATTATTTGTTGACTTATTTTCTATGTGTTTACAACAGATTTTGTTTTAAAAGGGGAAAATTAATACTTTTCCTTTCTTTATAAACACTGATACTGTGGCATCAATGTGTATGCTTTAATGTTTTTAATATCATGATATGAGCCGAGCCAAGCATAAACAGCCGTTATAGTAATTTCTGGATATTTTCGGCTTTTTCCATCATGCGTTAGTGTATTTCTTTTAATTTTCTTGTGTGTATACCTTTCTATACTTTAAACGACTCCCATTTGCACGAAAAAGCTTTAACGCAACGGCTTCGAAAAAGCCGACGTCGAATAGCGCCACTGACGTCAAAGTTGATAACATCATCTCAAAACGTCGAAAAAAATGTATTTATTTACTTACGTAAAGAGACAGTGTGGCGTAATATAATTGAATTTATCACATTAACCGCGGCACAGGAGTATAGATAAGCTATTTTATAAATAAAAAAAAATGATATTAAACTAGTGTTATAACATTTGACGTGACGTCATTTGCGCTATATATAAACATAGCGTAAAAGCGCGCTAATGTAAGCGTACACTATAGGCGCGTCAATGAAAAATGACAAATGATATTTTCAACTGTTAATAGTTTTTTATATTATATATGCAATAAATAAAATATCATTATTTATTAAATATAAAAATACATTATTTTCGTGTAGATTCAATACTAAATTTATTGAAGTCGTTGAATAAAACAATATTTTGCTATAAGGTTCACTTAATATGATTTTATTCAACTCGTTCAATAAATTTAGTAAAAAAAAATTACGTACACTCATCCAAAATTATCTATTTCTGTAATTATTAAATAAAACATTATCTAAAAAATAACATTAAAAAATGTTACTTTAAATGATAATAGGTCACAAATATCAGTTACTACGAAAAACGCTGTGATCGTAGAAGCACAACAGTAAATACTCAAAACCACCACTGTACACAGAATAGTAAGTTTTATCATGAGATACACCAGCTTAAATATATCCTTGACACTTGATACTTTAGGAACTAGTGTATTAGAAATTTGTATAACTAATCACTGCCCATCGCTTGACGGGGGAACTGGGCAAAGAACATCTTGGAACGGGCGTCTCACAAGTGGTCTGACGTGACGGTATAAGTACGTCTGACGTTCCCGGCTTAATCCTGCAGGATGTATGACAGATGGAAGGTCATTTCTATCCATTTGTAGATAGTTCGTCTTACAAATTACAAATCGTATTTCATTAGTATCATCTGCAGCTACCTTCATGTAAAACTATACCTGGTTCGAGTGACGTGAAACGGAAGTGGTGATATTTTGAGATGTTCGGCACTTTTTGAATCTGTCTGCGAGGAACATCTTCCAGCCTTTCCACATCCATTCACCATAAGTAACGGGAACATTACTGTATGCTGACTTCAGTACTACTTCCGTCACGTGTTGGAGAGTATCACAATTTGAACGCCGATACAACTTCTTTATCGTTCCAAATCCCGCGTCGATCAAGCACCTGAATATATAAGTTAAATGCAAAACAAATATGATTGGTGAGGTAAAGCTCAAATTCCTGAGAATTTTACCATTGACTTATTAATATTAATGAGGATAAAGATTTGATCAGCACAGTCTATTTGTCATTCATTCGCATGTTTTACTGACACCATCAATTAGCTTATGACGTAAGAAATATTTTACGGGAATTAAACCTTTTTCGGTCAATTCTATATTTATATACATGATTTTACAGTCTGAACTCGTGCTTTACATTTCCTTTCTTTTTCATATTATTAGAGATTAAGAAAAAATGTTTTTAAAATCAAGTTCTCGTCTCATTTAGGCTTAATATAGTATATGTTTTTCGGCGAAAATAATATCTTTTCTAAATAATTAACGAAATTGCTTGTTAACCGTTTTTAGAACAATTTAAAAAATCAAAGCTACCTTGTATGTCCTGGTAACTGCATCATGTATTTGATATTTCTATGTGATCCAATCATCGTACGCCATGACAAGTAGGCTAGTACGTATCTATTCTTATTCTGACCTGTGGAAAAGATTTAAATTCATCTATTAAATTACATACAATAATGTTAAAGAATGAGAAAATCAAAATAAAGCTAAATTAAAAAAAAGCAAAGCTCTAAAGTTACATTATGTTATTGTAATATCCTGTAGTAACTCTATTATTTTTCAATCATTACTACTTCTTATTAAATCTCAATACATGTACATTTTTAGAAAAAAAAAAAGAATACTAAACACTAAAACAAGTTTAGTTTTAAGGAACTATTTTACATCGGCATTTTTATGGCACAGTTTTCAAACTGAGGCAGTTACAACTAATAAGAATACTTGAGATGTGAAAAATAACTACCAAAACTATTTCTGCGTGAATCCCACAATCACTTTCTCAGTACCGAACGAGTTGAAGGCATGGTCTCTAGCATTGAGATGACCGAGTCTGGTCCATGTACAAGTGTGCCATCTTGTCCTAAAACAAAAACAAAAATTACATAAACTTGATATTTGAACTAATTTGCTGTAATTTAGAAGACACGATGAGATTCAATCCTGTTTTACTTGAAATGTTACTAGAAAAAAAGTACTGCATGCATTGCAGTTTCAAAAAAAAACTTTAAAGTATGCTTATCATGCACATACATGATAATAATTTATTTAGTAATTTTTTATTTAATTTTCTATTATAATTTTACAGAAATGCCGAAAAACTGTTTTAATTACTAATTGTTGGTCCTCATCTATGAGATAGTTGTACTGTTTGTAGACCCATCGGCTCGGAAACCAAATATCTGAAAAGATAACAGCATGTACACATTTACTGCATAGAAAAATTATTCAAAGTATAGATTTTTTGAAAACGGAAAGAAAATTTTTATTAACTATGGTACTAAAGGTACTTTCACGTTTATAGTAATTGTAAAAGAAACAAAAAAGTTTACAATGCATACATGAAAAATAAATAATTAGCATAGTTAGATTGAAACTCCTACCTGCACTTTTCTCGGCTGAATGAAAAATGTGGTCCCTTTTCTTGTGCATTGGTGTGGTAACTTAACATACTGACTGAAGTCAAATGTATAATGTTAACGTCATTTGTAGAAAAAAAAGTTATCACCGGCAGCCTGGTTGTGTTGTTCCCGGTTTACAAACATTGCTTTTGATTTTTCTACAAGTTCCACGTAAAGATAACGTCGTTCCTTTCTAGCTTGCAGCACATGTTGATGGTATTTCAATGTTGCATCTATCTTTCGTTTTCACTCTGGGCAAGCTTAATATCCTGTTTACAGTCCTCACAGGCTTTACACACATCCTCTTTTCGGCGACGCTATTTTTATTATGAGGGACACAATTATTCCATTATATCTTTAAATGTTGATTAACCAACATCCGCTTTCCAACTTCCGTACAGCGTGTAACGTAATCACTGTGCACTGAATGTTTTGTATCAGATGACGGTAAAATATAGGGGCCTCATTCATCCCTCCCCCTTAGTGCTGCAGGCTGAGGCAATCCCTCCTCGTTTGCGTAACTCAGTATATACTTAACTGCATCTTTAATAACGTCTGGAGGAAATGCATTTGGAGCACGTCTTCCTGTATGACCGTGAACACGTGGTTGAGCACCGTGTTCTTCCATATGGTGTTTGATATTTCTCAGTTGCCTGTCTTTTACATCAAAGACCACCAGAAAGGTTTCATGGCAAACTTTTACTCCATCAAAATAATATTCATAACGGGAGCGTTTGCGATCTTCTTTACGTCTTATGTCAGAATTTATCTTTTTAAGGGTTCCCATTATTAGCATTTCCTTCTCATTTTTTGTCATTTCCCTTAGATTAAGAATATTTGCTTCAATCTGAGGAAAGGATAAGTTACTTGAAGCAGTTTTTAGTACAATTTACAGCCACTGTCATAAATGTGTTTTCAGATTGTCAATGTCACTCTGCGGATCATCACTATTTTGGTAAGTGTCAGCATTACCTTGATTGTCTGCATTAACAGGATCCAAAACAAGACTAGCTGTAAAATATCTGTCGAGTCGTGACTCAATGGATATATCTGGTGCCTTCTATAACTTCATTTTCACTTTCATTTCGGATGGCTACAGAATTACACGTGTTTGACTGATGTGACAAACAGAAACTTGACAGAAGATCATCCAGCTCCTGTAAAAAAATATAAAAAATAGATTTTTTAGATATTTAATCTCATTAAATAATATCTATAAGAAGTTATCTTTAATTAAAAAAAGTAGTAATTAAAAAAAAAAAGAGTGGCGTTAGTGAGAATCGAACCCAGGACTAACGGGTCGTCAGTCCACAACACTAACCGCTCGGCTATGCAGTCAACATTCTTTACAGACGTTAAAAAAATATCAGTATTTTGACCCTACGCAAAAAAATTACCGAGTAAAGTTCTTGCCCGCTTAATTTTAAATTTTAAAGTTTTATTCATTAAGGGACGGGGTGTGAGGTGATGGGAGCTATAAAATTATAACAGTTTTAATCTAATAAACACAATAAAATATGTTGTTACAGATCTATCTTTTTCTTTTAAGTTTAAAACCATCTTAAAAATAATTTTTTCAACGGGATGTCGGGAATGGCTCATACTTGTCGGTATGTTTGCAGATTATCTGTACGCCTACGGGATTATAACCTGTAGCCGTTGGCAATTTAGTTTAAATTAATTTAAATAACTTAAATGCTTGATGAGTGACACATGTTGAAAACTCATGAAAAATGAATGTTACTTTCTTTCATTATCCGAACGAAAACAAGTTGTATTATGGAGATTTTTATTCCTAAACACTTTATAAATGTGTCCTATATGTAAAAACAAGATTAAACTAAAACATTACCTCGAAAGTGTCCATATTTGTTGTGTTTACAATCTGTCATGTAAAAATACGGGCGCCGCCATCTTTCTACGTCATCACTAATTTTGACGTCATATTTCGCAGAATAATTAATTATACGATAACGGCTGTTTATGCTTGGCGCGGCTCATATGTAAATTTTACAAAAAGCAAACATATATTTATACCATCAATTTTGTTTCATGCATAATTTAGGATTAACAAAATATGATGATTTGAGTTTCAGGTACAATGTGTTTAAAAATATTTATTGTCCTATAAATAACTTAAAACCTGGCACACCTTTCTTTTCGAGTCTTATAACAGATGCAACTTTTTTGTGTTATGAAATGTGATATAGAAATGTTACTGGCTATATATATGGTTTTGTTATACTTTTACCATGAACTTGTATTTACAAATTCTTATTTAATATATATGTATATATCTGAATTAATGCGTTTTTGTTGGACGATGAACCATCATGACACGGTATTTTAATGTTATTGTTAAGTTTACAAGTTAGAAGCCTTTAAGTTTATAAGTATTTCAATCTGACTTAAATTCAGATCATTGCATGTGGAGTTGATTGCCACAGTTTTTCTTCCGCCTTCATTGTGATTCAGATTTTCCGAGAAAGAAAGATATTTTTAGTTATGCAATCAAACCGTCCTTTATCGATAGGCATTTGGCGAAGTATCAAAATATCGCTGTTCGTGAAAGTAAATCAAATTAGAAGAATTTTCTTTTAAAGTAATTTGAAACAATTAAGCTAGAAACAATAGACTCATTTTTTTAATGTGTAAGATTGTTTTAACAGATTACATGCTGTCTATATGGACAACGCCATGTTTGTTTTCGAAATCATGAAAATCACTTACTCAGAATTGACTTGCCAGCTGTTTAAATTAGAAACCGCTTCGCTTTCAAAATTGTGAAAGCTTGCCGATGACTGACTTTTCTGTTTGAAAGGTCACGAGAAGGTGACCTCCTATAAGTGCCTGTCAGATCCTAATGCGTAAGGTAAATAATGAGAATGTTTTAATCAGATTGATGTATTCTTGACCGGTCGGAAAACTGTATACTGTATATTGTAAATGATATTAGATTTTATAATTCCACTAACTAAAGTTTGTTAATGATTTAAAGCTTCTGTTGCAGCTGGATTAAAATCTTTAAAAATATTTTTTTTTCTGTTGGCTTTACAAAAACATTTTTATCAAATCAAATATAATACTAGCGTAGAATATCAACATACATAAGTTTGAAACAATAAAAAATCACTTCCACATCATTTCACAACATTAAACGGGTATAATAACCGCATCTTCTATACGTTAATATATTTTTTCACAGTCATAAACAGTAATCTTTTTCAGATTTTTAAAGTCACTTTGTGCAATGGAAAAGTTTAATTGCACCTATATACAATTTATTGCATATTAACGTGGTATAATTTTTTACATAAATTTATTTTATATAAAGAAAACAACTTTTTTACAAAATAAAAAGAAAAAAATAAGTTACAACTAAAAAAATTGACAGTATTACCATTTTGTTGATTAAAATGTCTATGTAACACAAAACGTGAGTTTAACAAAAAAAATATTGGTGACGTTTTCAAAATAATAAATTGATATTGAATTTAATGCATAAATTATTAGACTTTTTAGATATATAGATTTATTCATATATTCAGGCAAAAGTGTATACATACATTTAAAATAATACAATAAAACAGATGCATAAACAACAGATAAGCTATATAAAATCATATATATTTTAGTAAAAAGAATGCATACCAATACAAGGGATAATACAAAAAAAAGGAAATAATTTTCTTCCTGATATACAGTCTACTCCACTTATAACGATATCGGTTTGACCGAGCGAGGTGTAGTTATATTATTTACTAATTTGTTTGCGTTAAAGATTACTAGTATGAAAGAAACTTGAATTAACCCTTTACACTGTTAGTCCGAGGGCTGTCCGGAAAGTTCGTAGACAAGGCTATAAAATTATTATAAGCAGGCATATCAATATGATGATTGAACATTTTGCTAAAGTATTTATCTGCTACAAATTTCTAAATTAAAAAATATGATAAAAGAAATATTGGCAAAGCGCTGATCACCATGACAACATGATCAACGAATCACGGAGCACTTTGATTTCATGACGATAGCTACTCGAATAATAAATTGCTAAAAGTTGTAATTTTAGCGTAAACTCTCGTTATAATTTTGTGACTTCATTGGATACTATTACATGATGTTTAGTGAAAATTATGACGTCATACGCAAATAAACAGCTTGTTAACGACGATTATAGGCAATGAAGGTGCGTAAATTTTCTGTTGCAAAAATGACGTCAAATTCACGGACGGAGCAACGTCATAATATTACTTCATAGCAACGCTAATATGGTACCAACTGAGATTTTAATCTTTACTTTAAAAACAAAACAAACCTTAAAATGTTAAAGGCAACTTGTGTTTAAATGTCAAACAAAATAACGAAGCGGCGATGACAGTATATCGTATAAAAAGCGCTCCAGACGACCAAATGTAGCATGGCCGAAATATCATATATTGCGTTACAACAACATTTGAAAAAGACAGACATCTCAGGCACTGTACAGGAACTAGAAACATTTTTGTTTTTAAATAATAATTTTAAATATGAAATTCATAAAGTACAAGCAACATAACATGTATACACCTGACAGTTACCATGGCTGTTGAATAGCGGGTAAACATGAAGTTATTAATTTGACGCCCTTGACGTTGTCAAAGTGCTCCATGATGATGTATATATGTTGTATGTAATTACTGTTAAAATACAAACGTAAGTCACAGTTCATAATTTCAGTAATTTTTAATAAATGTGTTCGCTAGATATGTATATTTTTGCTGACAAAATTTGCATAACGTATGTGTTGTTATACAATAAAAAATGAAAAAAATAATGAACTTTCCGGACATCAAAATGTTTATTTACTTCTGCATTTCGTAAGATTTATTTATAATGCTATAGTAAAAATAGATGTTAAAATCTAATGAGGTCTATTTAAGTGCAGTTTTTTTTTTGAAATTTGACTGTACTTTCCGCCGTAAAGACCTCGGTTTTTCCAGATTCTTTTACATAAATGTAGGTCGACCGTGTTCATCCGTGTGCCTATTATACTTTTCATTGAAATTGATAACCTTTGTAACTAACTATATCTTAAATGTAGCTGTCAAGTATTTGTTTATCCTATCGTTTCAGAATAGGCAATCATGGACAACGACGTCTTGTCTATTACGAGTTTTAACAGCTCTAGAAAGGGGCTTCAAACCTTATCACCTGACCAAAGATCAAGATATTTGAACAGTACATTTCAATGTTTGGACACAAAACCGGACATATGTTTCCTTCCCGGAGACGACGAAGCTGCAAAACTCAACGCTATAAGGGGTTATGGTCAATATACTCTACAACATTGTGAAGGTACCGTTTTTTTATATGACGTCAACAGAGTACAAATGAGTCGGCCAAATGTTAGCTTGAACTCAATCGGAATGCTGCCTGGCCTCGATCTTGATAAGCTGGTGGTTCCTCGTGTAGAGGTGTATACCCTAAAACCATATCAGCGAGTTGTTAAAGAGTTTTCTATGGTCTCCTGGAAGTACGATTTGTTTCAGTCAGCCACTGTACCTGCTGAAACCCTTATGGAAAGTATTCTAATATTTTCACAAAGGCTGATTGACAGAACAGAGAAACCAATTTTCATTGGTGGAGAAATGAATATCGAATTTGATATTTTAATGAAACTAGTAAAGAAAATTTCGAAGGATAGAGAAATGACATTTTTGAAGAGTCTTAAACCGGATGCTGATGAGCAGTGCTATATTCCGTCCATGCTCAAGGGATCGACTACAGACATTCGACATAGGTTTATGATGAAGGTGTATCGATGCAAATCAAATAGTTCAAATGACAATATTCAGGCACAGGACTACAGACAAAAGTCCGACGTTATTCCAGATTGCTTTATAGCATCGAAACATCTTGAGCTTAAAGACGCATCTCTTTTGGATATCGAACAGGTAGAATATTAGCTTAATTATATATTAGCAGTTGAAGTAACCGTACTTGAAATCATATCAATACTTTTCATGCCCCACTTTCTAAACGGGAGCAAATAATGGTCAGTCCATACGTCCGTAGGTTCGTCTCATTTTCCTTTTCCGTCCAATATCTAGAGAACGCTTTGATTAACAGTGCTAAGATTTTATATAAAATTGTTGGAAATGACTAGGTTATGACCCCTTTTGATTTTGAGGTACAAATGTCATGGTCCAATGACCTTGACTACTAATTGTGTGAGCAAACAATAACTAGAGATCGCTAAAGCTTGCAACTGTGGTGTAGAGGTTGGTCATGACAAGGAGATGTGCCCTATTGATTTTGCGTCGTTTATTTTGAGGGTTTAAGGTCAGGGTAATTGTGACGCTTGAAATACGTGTCTAATCAAGATCAAGTTTCTTCAGTAATACTGTTTTCATACTTATTAGTTACTGCGCTGATATAATATATATTGTGTTTTGATATAGCACTTGACTTTTTAAATGATATATGCTTGTAAGTGTACCGTACATAATGCCACTGTGACAGTAAATGAAATGGGAGAACATGAACACGTTACTTGTATATGTATATAACATTTTCAAACACATCTACAAAATAATCACCAATTTAAATTTATCTTATGTCCAAAGTAAAGCCTTGTTCATAAAATATTTGAATTTAAATTTTGAAATGTTTATTTGCGTAAATATTTCAAATATATGTAACTTTAAATAAATGCTTTTTAGCCTTATTAAGGTTTCTTACTATTCAACTATGTTTCAGGTCACTGGACGCCAAATTTGGATACCATTATTACAAAAGCATAAGCCGACACAAACCTCGATGGAAATTCCCGTGAGACCCCCAAAACATCATGGCGGTTAGAAAGACCAATTATCATGTCATCAACGCTGTATTGACGAGCTTTTCGCAACTTTTCGAGTTGAGTTTCAATTGGTTATTCTAATCACTTGTATTTTCTGTGAAGCAGATTTTAAACATTGATATTCTGTTGAAACTTGTCGAAAATGTTCGTGTTCGCATGCGCAAACTATAAGGAATACGTGATGTTAAGGAGACGAGCATGCACAAAGAAAAGAAAGAAAAAAAGAAGAAAGATTGCCATAGTATTTTTGCCGCCTTCATTGTAATTCAGATTTCCCGAGAAGGAAAGCTATGTTAGGCTATGCATTCAAACCGTCCTTTACAGATAGGCATTTGTCGAAGTATCAAAATATCGCTGTTCGCGGAAGTAAAACAAATAAGAAAAATGTTTAATGTAATTTGAAACAAATAAACTGGACTAAATTTTTTAATGTGTAAGATTGTTTTAGCAGATTACTTGCTGGCTATCTCAAAATCGTGAAAATTACTTATACAAAATTGCAAAATTGGCTTGCCAGCAGTTAAAATGAGAAACCGCATCTCTTTTAAAATTGTGAAAGCTTGCCGATGACTGACTTTTCTGTTTGAAAGGTTACGAAAGGTGTCCTCCTTTTGGTGCCCGTCAGATCCTAAAGCGTAATGTTAATTAGGAGCAGATTTTAATCAGATTGATGTATTATTGATATTAGTGAAATGTCGGTCGGAAAACTGTCTACTGTAAACTGTAAATTATATTAGATTTTATAATTCCATTAACTAAAGTTTGTTAATGATTTAAAACTTCTGTTGCAGCTGGATTGAAATTTAAAAAAAAATTCTGTCGGCTTTACAAAAACATTTTTATCATATCAAATATAATACTAGTGTAGAATTGGATTACATTATCAATATTGATAAGATTGAAACGATTAAAAACACTTCATTTCGCAACATTAAACGAGTTTAATAACCGCATCTTCTATACGTTAATATATTTTTCTTACAGTCATAAACAGTATTCTTTTTCACATTTTTAAAGTCGCTTTGTGCAATGGAAAATTTTATTGCACCTGTATAAGATAGATTTATTGCATATAATCGTGGTATACTTTCTACATAGAACATATACTTTTTTTATAAAGAGAACAACTTTTTTACAAAATAAAAAGAAAAAAAACTCAAAAAATTTGACAGTATTACCATTTTCTTGACTACAATGCCCATGTAACATAGAACGTGAGTTAAACAAAAAAATATTGGTGACGTTTTCAAAATAATAAATCGATATTGAATTTAATGCATAAATTATTTGACTTTTTAGATATATAGATTTATTCATATATTCCGGCAAAAGTGTTTACATACATTTAAAATAATACAATAAAACAGATGCATAAACAATAGACAAGCTATATAAAATCATATATATTTTAGTAAAAAGAATGCATGCCAAACAAGGGATAATACAAACAAGAGGGCCATGATGGCCCTGAGTCGCTCACCAGAAACAACTGCTTTTCAGTGTTGGAATGTAAATATATTTTAATATTAAATTTGAGCGTAGAATATGTTTAAACAATAATTTGAAGAAATGCCATGACCTTGGGCATTTAAGCTTTAGCTTAAACGGGGCTAATCAAATTAATAAGAGCAAACATGATAAAAGACTACCTATGAATGCTAAAAAGTTTGGTGATCATCTATCAATTATTTCAGAAGGAAATTATGTTCGAAGGCTTTTTCTATTTTTAGCTTTAGTGGCCCTTAAAAGGGGCTAAACAAATTAACATAAGCAAACTTGATAAAACACTACCCAAGAATGCTACAGACAAAGTTTGGTTATCATCCATCAATTATTTCTGTAGAAGAAGATGTTTAAAGGTTTTTTCTATTTTTAGCCATAGAGACCCTTAAAAAGGGCCAATCAAAATAATATTAGCAAACTTGATACAAGACTACCTAAGAATGCTACAGACAAAAGTTTAGTGATCATTCATCAATTTGTTCTGTAGAAATAGACGTTTAAAGGTTTTTCTATTTTAAGCTTAAGCGGCCCCTAAATAGGGCCAATCAAATTCATATGAGCAAAGTTGATTAAAGACTACTCAAGAATGCTACAGAAAAAGTTAGGTGATCATCCATCCATTAGTTCTGTAGAAGAAGATGTTTAAAGGTTTTTCTATTTTTAGCCCAAGAGACCCCTAAAAGGGGCCAATCAAATTAATATGAGCATACTTGATAAACACTACCCAAGAATGCTACAGACAAAAATGGTGATCATTCATCAATTAGTTCAAATAAGTTCTGTAGAAGAAGATGTTTAAAGGTTTTTCTATTTTTAGCTCTGCTGACCCCTTAAAGGGGCCAATTAGAATGACATGAGCAAATTCAAGTGTGACTGTCACAAGGATACTACAGACCAAATTTGAAGTAAATCTGCTCAGTAGTTTCAGAGAAGAAGACGATTGTTGACGCATGACGACGGACGACGGACGCCGGAGCATCCCCCTTTGATACTAATAGCTCACCCTGAGCCTTCGGCTATGGTGAGCTAAAAAGGAAATATTTTTCTTCCCGATATACAGTCTACTCCACTTATAACGAGATCGGTTTTAACGAGCGAGATGTAGTTATATTATTTACTAATTTGTTTGCGTTAAAGATTATGAAAGAAACTTACACTGTAAGTATATGGATAAAATACAACAAGTTTTGTACTTGATACCTTTAAAAAAAGATCTTTCTAGTGAATAGATTTATGCTAAATCATCTAATAATATATATTTATGGATACACATAAAGTCATTATCATATTTACATCGATTTAAACTACAATAAAAGGTAATAAAACATAATTGGCAATGATGTTAAAGTACTGATACTTTGAATTTATATAACTTATCTTTTTATTCTCTAATACATTTTGAACTAGTTGGGAACACCTGTCTGTGACTTTAAAAATACTTAACGAAAGTACATCGATATTGTCGATTCGCTGTAACAATAACATAATTTATGTTCTTTAAAATATTGTCTATTTCATTTACAATCTATATGTATGTCATGTTGTATTAGTTACTACAAAAACATTCGATTCTTGGAAAAATGTTAATATATCGTATTACTATTATAAGAAAAATGAAACTTAATTCATTTGTAGGTATCTTTTTTTATCGGACTGCTGTGCAGAGGTAATGAACATGTACTTTGATAGAGAAAATGACGTTGTTTATACGTTGTTATTCATAGTGTTAGCCGCGCCGATGCATGTTTTATACTATCTAGTATATGTCTATAAGTTCTGCATATTTTATCATCTTAAAATTTGCTGTGTATATCAGATACTGATTTAGTAAAAAAAAATCTTAAAAAAAACCCCGAAAAATATTTATATAATTGAGGCTCTAGCGGGCTCAATTTAATTGTGATTGTCCACATATGTTTTTTCGTATACTCATTTAAATGCCTTACATTAGTAAAGAATCAACATGACGACGTCAGATACCAAAAACATTATACACACATATACATGTTTAAGATAAAAAAGACAAAATATCGCTGACAAAAACTAAGCTTTGAAAGTATGGATAATAGATTGTATATATTTCTTTAAGTAGATTAACTGAATTCTCCAAACAGTTAAGTTTATCTACACCTTTAAAATACGTTCCTACGAAAATAAAGCAAATCATGTTCCTTATTTAATGTTCTTGAATTAGATATTATCTTTCAATATTTTCATAAAAATTACACTTAACGTCATAGATTACAATATAAGGTCGGTAATTATGTTTGTTACTCTTTTGTGTGCACAAAATGAAGAAATCAATGTAAAACAACTACTATTTCATTTTGACATTGTGAGATTATCCATCCTTATACAAAGCCAAATCCAGTTATAAGGCCATTGGCAACAAGAATGAATAGGACAAGATAGTTCCCAATCTCATCTAGTACTTTTTTTACTCTCCTACTTTTCTTTATTGGCTCGAATTTTTCTTCGCTCATTTCACCATCGTCAAAAGCTTTCTTGATTTTATTGTTGAGGTTTTGACGTCTTATCATACAAACCGCGAAGATGACCTGAAAACTCATAGATATAATTATACAAATAAGTATAAAGGTTCTGTATAAGTTATTTTTATCTGATAAGACAGCTTTAAGTTGGGCAATATTGGCAATCATCAAAGAAAAATCCATTAAGTTGTGAACAGATATTTTTCTCCTTCCCCATAGATTTTCATTTTTTTTTCGGACCCAGTTATTGAATTTTTTCTTGAACCTGGCGTGTGATTGGCGATTTGTTTTGAACGATCTCGGAACAAATGATTTTCGGTTGGTAGCTTTTGCGACGACTTTGTTATGTTCGCTTCTTTTAAGGTCATAACATCAGATGAGTTACTTTCATGGCCTATTGATGATTCTTCCACGTTCGGTTTTAACTTTTGTTGTGGTAATATTGACACAGAGGAACGTGGATGCATCCTAGGATCTCTAAAAGAATTAGAGTTAACTGACGCACGCCGAGGTAATGGTTGGCTTTCTCCGTAAATGTCACCAAACATTTCTGGCTCTTTAGAATGGTCTGAAGTCTTTGAATTCAGTGAAGTGCGTTGAGACAATGGTTTGCTTTCTTGAGAAAGTGACTCCTCTTGAATTTGCCTAGCATCATTTACTTCAAAAGAAGGTTGGATTTCATTGGTATCTGATGTCGTTAAAGTACTTTCTGGCATTGGTACATCTTGTAGTGTTTTTGGGATTTATCCATTCAAATGCAGAGATTGACCTTGCCTTTTATCATGTAAATGTTTTGATTCGCCTTGGTGTTTTTTTGACTTCATCGCTGGTTGTTGTCCAGATACAGATGATGGTTTACGATCTTTTGATTGTTCCTGAAACAAAAATTAAGATATAAACTGAATCAATTTTGTGTTGTTGATATACTTATTGTGCTTATAAGTGATTATTTGATTTATCACTTACAATATATATTCACGCATCATTTAAGGATCATGTTTTCAGTGAATGATTAATTTTAATTGTAAAGTAAATGTTGCTATAGCTGCTGTTGTTGTTGTTGTTGTTCTTTTAAGTATAGTTTTCACTCATTTTGGCAACTTTATGCTATCCCGACAAGCCAAAAGGTTATCCATTAATTATAGCAATATCAAAATTTAAAATATTTTGATAACATTCGTACACACATATGATAAACGCAATTAAGGTAATCACTGTAAGGTTATTATACGTTTTTTGAGTGCAATACTGAATTATTTTTTATATGTTCACATTTATCAAAACTGTTTTACAGCTGTGTATAAAAGTCCGATAAATTCATTCTTGTTCTCGGTCATGTTTAATGATCTCTATTTCACATTTTTTGCCAATTTGACAGAACTTTGTTACTTCAATTACAATACGGATTTGATATAGTTTAGTGAGAATAGAAAAAAAATGAAAACGAGACTAGATGTGGTGCGATATGGATTTGATATAAAAAACTTAAGAAAACTTAAGGAAATGAACACGGAGCTTCAGGGGTTCGATATATATTTGTGTGGACTTTTTGGACTTTGGAAATGAAAATGATGCTAAATTAATGGAATTGGACCCAATAGTGACTTTTATATGAACGTGAAGAAAAGCTGTCAGTGGTTATATTTCATAAAGTGTAAAATAAACACATACTACCTTTTATAATATGGTTGATTTGCGTTGCCCATTAAATAGTGTTTTCACTTAAACCTCTAGATAATAGGGCAATATAACCATAACGCCAATCACACTAGAACTAAACATATAATAAAACATCGAAAATGAAAGTCATGGCTGAAGAAAGAAAAAATAAATGAAACATGACATTGAACAAAAGTATGTTTTTGAAGAATGCCCAGGTGTGCTATCGTGGATTGTGTATATTAAACCAAAGGTAATATGAAGAAAATTGACAAATATTTTAAACGTTTACAACTGAATATTTCCCAAAGATTTAAAGAAACCTTAGTTGGAAATAACTATTACCATATTAAATAAAATAATAGAACCTGTTTAAAGTATGAATATCTTTTCAAACATTACATACAAACATACACAATAATGAGAACAAGGCATAATCTATGAATCAGCAATTAATTTGTGATTTTATTAAGTGATTTGATTATTCTTTAAACAAATAAATTCAATAAAAAATACAGACCAAGAATTATATTCCGTAAAAGTCAATGAAATATTTTCTTTGACCATACACATAATCCTTTCTACATTGTATATTTAACGGAATCCCACTGATGTCCAAGATCCAAAACAATGTAATTTGAAGTTTTTACAAAGATAAGCCTGAGCACTTAAAAAGAAAGAAATGCAAAAGCTTATTAAGAAATATGCGCAGAAAAGAAAAAGAATATCGTATTTTTAGAACTTTTGTTAGTCCGAATTAAACCAAAAAAGTTTCAATGCTTCTCAATTTTGGATCATTTTTTTCACAATTTGAATAATTATTCTGGGGAAAATGAGTGTCTAAAATGTTCTGAATTTTTGCACACAAGTTAATGTTCGAGACATCAAATAGAGCATTATTCAAAGTCCCGTCATATCAAAGAAACTTCACTTAAGTCCCTTTAACATTTGCCATTAATCAAATGTCATAGAATAAAACAAAACAATATATACTAGATGAAATTGAATCACGACATGAATATATAAACAATGAAAATGTAAAAGAAACAAAATAAAGAAACTATCATATTTATCATTATAAAACTGAAGAAAAACAAAATAACGGTAAAATATACCATTTTAGTAAAATATCGTCCTTGCTTAGATTACTTTATTTGCACAAAATTCAACCATTGCAACAAATATCGCTTTCTTTATGATAAGCATTTGATAACATTTTAAGTTTAATATCTCAAACTATATTTATAGCGTTTGATCACCTTAAATGTTATATAACAAAATAGCATGTCTCACATTGTACTGGAAAGAATTTAAATTAAACATAAATATTTTGATAAAGTAAATAAGCCTCCGATCATTATAGAGACCATGCGCGTCAGTTTGGTTGGAAGTTGGTAGTTGGATATTCACAATGTCTTATTATTATTCATTTGACAGTTGTGATTGATATACTGTAAATGTTAAAAAATAGAATTTTTCATGTTTTTTCGCGGTAATTGAACAAAATGATATATGGAAAAAAAATGAAGGATTGTAACAATAAGAGGTTATTTCAAATTTTTGCTGAATACTGTAAAGATATTAATCTCTACCATAGTTTATCAACTCAAGAGCACTTAAAATAATTACTTTGTGAATTCTTATGAAAATGGGCCTCGTTATAATGTTATATATCGTAGATTGGGTTGATTGGTATTTTAATATTGTAATACATCGTACATTAGGTTGGTTGGTGTCGTAATAATGTAATACATCGTAGATTAGGTAGATTGGTGTCGTAATATTGTAATGCATCGTAATTTGGTAGATTAGTATCGTAATAATGTAATACATCGTAGATCAGATAGATTGGTTACAAGTTATGCATCGTAGATTAGGAAGATTGGTCTCGTAATAATGTAATGCATCGTTAATTAGGTTGATTTGTATCGTAAAAATGTAATACATCGTTGATCATGTAGATTGGTATCGTTACAATGTAATACATCGTAGATTAGGAAGATTGGCCTCGTAATAATGTAATGCATCGTTAATTAGGTTGATTTGTATCGTAATAATTTAATACATCGTTGAGCATGTAGATTGGTATCGTAACAATGTAATACATTGTAGATTAGGAAGATTGGTACCGTAATAATGTAAAACATTGTAGATCAGATAGATTGGTATCGTTACAAGTTATACATCGTAGATCAGGAAGATTGGTCTAGTAATAATGTAATGCATCGTAGATTAGATAAATTGTTCTCGTGCTAATGTAATGCATCGTAGACAAGGTTGATTGGTGTCGTAATGATGTAATTTATCGTAGAAAAGGTATAATGGTACCGTTACAATGTTATACATCGTAAATTAGGAAGATTGGACTCGTTATAATGTAACAGTTACATATTTCAAATATTTGTTTACATATCGATGATAATGTGTGTTTTGAAAAGAAACTTATTGCTGAATCATTTAACAAATTTTATACAACAGTTGCATGTAAACTTGTTGAAAAGTTGCCAGAAAGTATGCATAAATTTGGTACGAATTTTGTTTTTGTTTTTATGCAAATAAGGGTATTTTTGCAAACGGTTTTTCTTTTTCCATTGTTTCTGAAAGTAAAGTTCTTAAATAGTTAGCTTCATTAGGTGTCAAAAAAGCTACTGGCTTAGATGGTATACCTTCACGTTTTATCAGAGATGGATCCCCAGAACTTTTTCCTTATACAAGGTCAAGTCCCTGATGATCTTAAATCTGCAAGAGTTGTTCCCCTCTATAAAAAAAACGACAAATTGTCTGTTGGTAATTACCGGCCTGTGTCCATTTTAAATGTTGTATCTAAAATCCTTGAAAAGGTGGTTTATGACCAGGTTGAAGCTTATTTTAAGAATAAAGATCTGCTGTATAAATTTCAATCAGATTTCAGGAGTGGCTTCTCTTCTGATACTTGTCTGATTCACCTTACAGACTTTATCAGGTTTGAAAACGATAAAGGTAATGTTGTTGGTATGGTGCTGCTGGATTTGCAGAAAGCGTTGGACACAGTCGACCATTCCATTCTTTTAATGAAACTGCAAGCATCAGGTCTTAGTATTGACGTCCTAAATTGGTTCAAATCATATTTATCAGATAGACAGCAGCTTGTAGATGTCTTTGGTACTTATTCTTCCAATTCCAAAATAACATGTGGTGTTCCTCAGGGCTTAATCCTTGAACCCCTTCTCTTTTTAATTTATGTAAATGATATGTCAACTGTGGTCAAAAATAAATTGCTTTTGTATGCTGATGATTCTGGTATCCTTGTATCTGGTAAAAAATTATCTGTTGTTGAAAAGGCATTGGCAGATGATATGGATTTGGTCAGCCATTGGTTAGTGGACAATAAGTTGTCATTGCACTTGGGTAAAACCGAGTTAATTTTATTTGGGTCCAGGCAAAAGCTCATGTCATAATCTAACCTGCATATAACCTGTTCTGGTACACCCATTGAATCAACTTCATCTATCAAGTATCTTGGGATTACTATAGACCAAAATCTGTCATTTTGCGCCATGGCCGAGTCTGTTCTTAAGAAGGCAAACTCTCGGTTAAAATTCCTTTACCGCAAGAAAGAGTTTCTTACTCAGCATACCAAGAAACGTCTGGTTATGTCTCTTATTCAGTGTCACTATGATAACGCATGCTCTGTTTGGTATAATAGTTTGACACAGCCTTTTAAAAATAAGTTACAAACTTGTCAAAATAAAATAATGAGATTTGTACTTGACTTGGATTCCAGAGCCCATATTGACCCATCCCACTTTAAGTCCCCTAACTGGTTACCGGTCAACAGAAGAGTTGAACAGATAATGTTATGTCATGTTTTTAAGATAAAAAATTGGCCTGTCTCCGGATTACATGTCTGAACACTTTATTTCGTAAGATTCCGTACATAATTATAGTACAAGACTTAGTCAAAAGGGTGGGTATTGTCTACCTAAGGTCAAAGGTCAGGGTTCTAAATCCTTTGCTTTCTCTGGTATTAAATTATGGAATGATTTACCTGTAGAGTTAACGGAGATCAACAGGTTAAAAAGTTTTAAGGTTGCCATCAAAAGTCATCTTATGAACAGTATTTAATTTTTTTTTACTATGTTTTTACATATTTCGGCTCAGGATTTTAAATTGTCTGTTGTTTTTTTTACAATTTAAGTAATGTGTTTTAAATCCTAGCTGTAAACAGGATTATAGCATAAAATCGGCTATTTTTCCCTCTTTTGCCCATGTTATAACGAGACCAAAACCATGTGTTAACATAGTCACGCGCTCTTGTTATAGCCCGGTTTCACCTATGCGCAATACATACAGGGCCCAGTAAACAAACAAACAAAAAATGACGATTTGGCCTGTTTGCCGAAGAGTCATTATTGAAATTTATTGATTCGAGGGCCTCAGTCGGGCATATTCAAGTAACTATGCCGGAAAAACGGCGTATAGACATCGGTGCTAATCTTGGTTGTCGCCCTTTCTAAGAAACGGACAGTTGTCAATGTAAACAAATACAGTATCTACCTGTCATTCAGTTTAACACTCCGATTAACTTACAAAACTAGATAACACAAAATTAATATGGGAAAATGTTTTTTATTTATGTTAATGTTGATAAATGCTCTTTATATTTCTTTGAGAGAATAATGCTAAGTGCCTGATTTTTTTATAAACTTGTTTGCTTGAAAAAAAAACCGATTCTGATAATACTGATGTCACTGATCTTTTTTCTACCGTCAATCTGAAATCATTCAAAGAATTTCTGAGGGTCATGTTTTGTCTTGGGTAGAGGGTAGAGTAATGTAACGTTTTTTTTTCTTGAGATAATAAATCTCCAAAGGCCAAGCTTTGTTAAATCAATTAAAATTCAAAATTTCGTTCGGTTCCGAGAATTTTCCAAGTTGTTGGCCCCGGAAAAATGAAACGCATACGTGAAACATAGAATTGGATAAATACCGTCCAAGCACAAGAATTTAATGTAATTGTGTTTTGTGTAAACTATACATCACGAATCTGTTTGAAAATTTTATGCTATAATAGCGTCAACGCACGTTTATTTCGTGTTATAAAGTCTGCAGAGTCCCTCGGAACTGTTGGAGCCCTCGCCCTACCGGGCTCGGGCACCAACCGTTCCTCGGGACTCTGCAGACGTTATAACACGGAAAAACGTGCGTTAACCCTATAGTATCATTAACTCAAGATTTGACTGTGATATACATTTTTATGATTTATTAGTATTTTTAAACATGATTATATTTAGGTCTGCCTCTCTATGTCATGCCGCCAATACAAAGGACCACAATGGAAATAAGAGCTTTTTTGCCCTTTTTTGTGTTATTCTTGGTTTTGGTGAGCATGTCATAGTTTTCTCGTATGGGATATAGTATTTAATAATGCTCATTATTTTATCCTATGTTATATTGTCAACTATGTATATGCTTCCTTTGCCGAAATAAATCTATCTATCTATACATTTTAAATAAAAAATAGATCTCATAGAAATGTTTCAGTTATACATCTTAAATGAGGAAGACTGATCTAGTAGTTATTGAACAGAAATGAATCTTAAAAAGGAAGATTGGCCTCATGGTAAGTTAGTTATACATCTCAAATAAGTTTAAGATGTCTCGTATTAATTTTAAACATATTTACCTAAACTAAAGAGGCTTGCCTCATAATGTTAAACCCTCTGAACCCCTTTATTGTGGTCACATAATTATATTATGCATTTTCCTCCTAATAGATTTGTCTCGTTTTTTGTTATACATTTGTAATTTCTCTATATAGTCGGACTTCCTTAATCAGGTAGGAAGGCCTCGTGATAATGATTTAAATGATATCACGTATACGGGGCTTTAAGTAAACAAATACAATATAAATTCTATAAAACGGACTCAATGTAAAGATCTTCATATTATCAAATGACAACAAGTACATTAAATTAATCAATATTGATTTTCTCACATACTGAAAATAAAATACAATTTTCCGAAAACCGTACTGCACCGACCATACTGCTGCACATAAATCCAAGGTTTTTTCAACTGTACATTATTGTGTCGTCTAGTATTAGGCTCGTTATCAAATGATCACCACTTGTGTTGAACAATGTTTAAACAATACGAATTTATAAATGGATTAACAAACTAGTAATTGGAACTTATTAGTATTTGATTCGCGTTTAATGCAAATAAAACCAGGTATAGATTGTATTGATTGAAACCGTAAATTATTAATGCTATACAAGGATATCTTTAAGCGAGAAAAATCAAGTTTTTCGTTATAAATGGGAATAGAACATTTTTCATTTTCTAATTTTTCTTGCGTGTTGATGTGGTGTATCATAGTCTTTATTTGTCATTGACTAATGAATACAGGTAATAAATTGTTAAAGGATATTTGGGTGTAGTTTGTCGTTGTTGTTTTTATATTTTAATCAGTAAAATACTCCAGCCTTGGTGTATGGAAAGGTAATGATACGATGATGTGTAAAATCAAATTAATGTATCAGGCGTTTTTCGTATTTTGATAACAGTGTGATAATTATTAAGCTTTTGAACATTTTAAATATTTCAGATGTAGCTACTAAGGGGGATACTAAACTGAAATAGGAAAAGAAGAACTCTATAAATTCCAGAGTCGAATGTCAAACGTGATAAGACTAGACCAGTAAGTAAATTTCAATTTGTTATAATAATATTGTTGTTGTTGTTGTTATTGTTGTTTTTTGGGTTTTTTTATTGCTACGTTTTATTGCACTCGTGCACAAACTCCACATCAACCAATGAACATGTATCTAAGTTCAAATTTCAAGATAGTCATTTATAAATGTTGAATTCTGCTTGAGCCGGTGCTAGTGGGAGGGTACGGTATCACTACCGTCCTTGAACAGGGTCATTCAAGTCGAACATTTCCATCTAAGTAGCTATTTGTCGTTTTTAGAGATTCTGTTTTTTCTATAAAATAACTTTAAAGTGTGTACCCTAGCGATACTAAAAACTGTCCTACGATTCCTTACAATCCTCTTATGACAGCCCATAATGTGGCTAGACGGAACTGTATCACCTCCTCAATTTACATCTGGGGGACCTGAAACAATGTCGTGAAATTGGGATATATTTATATCTTCATTTTAATGTGTGTGTCCCATAAAAGCCCAACATTAACTACATGTATATCAGAAACACAATGTTACATGTTGACATTTTGATTTACAAACCAAGTTATCAGAGTAGGTTTTTATTTCAGGACTCAGGGCGGACAATATTTGTAATATCATTATCATTTCAGGACACTAATATGTTTTATATTGTTGATTTATGAATTATTTCATATCAGATAGCTTGTGGGGTTTAATGTTGTTATGATAATAAGACGTTTGAAGAAGATTGCAAATGGGAATAAAAATATTATTTCAATATCACTTCAAGACTATTGTTTGGGATGAATAGTATTGTTTTAACATAGTCTAAGAACGCTTATAAGTATGTACATAAACATACCGGTGGTTGTCTTCATTTTGCATTATTATGAAATATATTTAGAACCAGAACATAAATATTAATAAAATCTCATTTTCTAATTTTTCTTCCTTGTTGATGTGAATTGTTATATTGTATATTTGTCATTGACTAAAGAATGCAGGTAATGAACCGAAAAGAATGTTTGGGTGTAGTTTGTTGTTTGTTTTGATATTTTTTATCGATAAAATACTCCAGTCTTGGTGTATGGAAAGGTAATGATACGATGATGTGTAAAATCAAATTGATGTATCAGGCGTTTTTCGTATTTTGATTACATTGTGATAATTATTAAGCTTTTGAACATTTTAGATATTTCAGATGTAGCTACGAAGGGGGATACTAAACTGAAATTGAAAAAGACGAACTCCATAAATTCCAGAGTCGAATGTCAGACGTGATAAGTCTAGACCAGTAAGAAAAATATCGTTTTATTCTAGCATTCTTTATGGTTTATGGTATCAGGTGTTAAGGGTTGCGTGTAAGTCACATTTTTATTTATTCTAATATTTGTTTCTTTTTTCTTCTTTTTTTCTTTTTTTTTTTTTTTTTTTTTTTTTTTTTTTTGTTTGTTTTTTTTGTTTTTTTTTGCTACGTTTTATTGCACTCGTGCACAAACTCCACATCTACCAATAAGCATGTATCTTAATTCAAAATTTCAAGATTGTCATTTATAAAATTTATAAAGTTAAATTCTGCTTGAGCCGGTACTAGTGGGAGGGTGCGGTATCACTACCGTCCTTGAACAGGCTCATTCAAGTCGAACATTTCCATCTTAGTCGCTTTTTGGCATTTTTAGAGATTTCGCTTTTCTATAAAATAACTTTAAAGTGTGTACCTTTGCGATAGTAAAAACTGTCCCACGATGTCGTGAAATTGGGACATGTTAATATCTTTATTCGAATGTGTGTGTCCTATATATGCACCAAGAAAAGCCCAACATTAACTACATGTATATAAGAAACACAATGTTACATTTTGACATTTTGATTTACAAACCAAGTTATCAGAGTAGCGGTTTTTTTCAGGACTCAGGCCGGGCGATATTTGTAATATCATTATTATTTCAGGACACTTGTATGTTATTTATTGTTGATTATGAATTATTTCATATCAGATAGCTTGTGGGGTTTAATGTTGTTGTGATAATAAGATGTTTGAAGAAGAATAAAATGTTGTCTCAATATCACTTCAAGATAGACTATTGTTTGGTATGAATTGTATTGTTTTAACATAGTCTAAGACCGCTTATTAGGCTAAATGATGTGCATATACATACTAGTGTTTGTCTTCATTTTGCATTGTTATGACATCGATTCAGCACCAGAACATAAATATAAATAAAATTTCTAATTATAACAATGTTTCAGGACAAATGTTGCAAATGAATGAAGTTTTAAGGAAGCTAATTGGACTAAAAGTGTTGATATAATACCAATGATTAAAACTATATAGAGTCTTCAGTTAGCAACATTTTTTTCATCATTTCAGCACTCTAATGGATATTGCTGTAAAAGAAAATTTTGATAGTGACACACATGTCAATTCTGAAACTGAATCCGAAACTGAAAGGACATTAACGCCTGAAGAGCTTGATAAAGATAGGTATAACGCTTGAGACATATTATGAAGTATTTGTCAGTGCATTCATTATCGCAGCTGTATTTGTTATTTCTTAAGTCATGAAAAATAGCGTGGGAATAACTGTTGTTATATTGGATAATTGTTGTGTCTATGACATCGTTTCAGCACTTCAGTGAGACTTAATGATGAACAAAAACCGGACACTAGCACAGATGTCCATTCAGAAATAAAAGAAATAATGGAAGACACTCAAACTGAACAGACGAAAATGTCAGAAGAACCTGACAGAGAGAGGTACAACAAACCAAGCGCATTACAAAAAGTGTTCATTTTGATTAATCAATATATTTCTGTTGTTAAAAATGTTTTTCTATACGAAAAAGTAAAAGACAAGGTTATATGATATAAATAAATATGTTTGTCATAGTTTGTGGGATTTATTTTACTAAGAAAAAAGTTTGTTAGGTTTATTAAATCGTTTAAGGACTTCAGTGGGGCCTAATGTTGAACAAATAATTTATACTAACACACAAATCCATTTCGAAACAGTAGCAGAAACTGAAACTGAAAAGACGATAACACCAGCAGAACCTGACAGAGAAATGTATGACAAATCAAAGACATGTCATGAACTGTTCAATTTGAATAATAGATATATTTCTGTTGTTGATATTTTTTATACGAAAAGATAAAAGACAAGGTTACATGATATTTAATAAATATGTATGTCATTGTTTTTGGAATATATTTAATAAAACAAGTTTATTTAGTTCATAAAAACGTTTCAGAACGGTGGGGCCTAATGTTGAACAAACAATTGATACTAGCACACGAGTCCATTGCGAAACAGAAGCAGAAACTGAAACTGAAAAGACGATAACACCAGAAGAGTTTAATAAAGAGAGGTATAACGCTCAAAACATTTTAAGTATTTATTAATAGATCTATTTTCGCGGTGTAGATATATCAAAGAATCAATAAAAAAAATCAGGGCCAATATTTGGATTCGTTTGATGCTATTATTGTATTGTTTCAGAACAATTGTAAAACATATTGTTACCATTGAACATTGTTCCAGGGATGAATATTGAGAATATGAGTATGAGTATGGATCATTGGTGGTTATTATCAGACACCAAATCGTATCTGAAATGATGCAAGGAGGGCAACCTGAGTTCTTCATAAACCATTTTATATACCTTTATAGGTGGAAAGTCGACAAAGGAGATAATTAAAAAAGATACTGTACTTACATAGTTCAAGGGCGCTGGAAGGCTTTCATATTGCATCAAATTATTGTTTCTAGGCATGCGTTGGGCTTTATGTTCCTATTATATGATGGTTTACGGACGATAAATGGGTGGCATAATGATATCATAATGATATTGTTAAAGGACCGAAGTATGTGTTTAATATCATTGTTTCATAACTGAAATTGGACTATTGAAGAACATAAACCCGATTCTGTCGAATCTTTTCCGTATTCAAAAAAATAAATGTAGAAACTGAAGTTCCACGAGAAATTATTTAAGATAAGGTATGATGTCCAAGGCATTTAAAAAATCATTCATGAATGTTCAGTATATTTTTGTGCTTTGACCTTTTTATATGAAAGTATAAAGCAAAGTGTTATGAAAAAAATGTTAAAAATGTGTCGTTAATGGACACTATGTAAACGTAAACACGTAGTTCCTGAACGTGTAAATGGACGATTAATGTATCAATAACATCGTTTCAGCTTCATAGAGGAGGGATTAAATGATGAACAAAAACCTAATACTTGCACACATGTCGATTCAGATATAGATGGTGAGACTGAAACTAGACAGACGATAATGTCAGAAGAGCTTGACAAAAATAGGTATGACTCACCCAGAATTCAATTTAATCAATGAATAAATTTCTGTCCTTGAAATCGTTTTTCTTTATATGAAAAAAGTAAAATGATACTTTTACATATGTATGGAACATAATGTATGATATAGTTAAGTACATTAAAGTGTGTGTAACCTTAAACCATGTGACAAAGTATAATGTTGTCATTATAACCTCGTTTTAGGGCTCCATTGGGGCTTGATGTTGATCAAACAACTGATACTGGCACAGATGTCCGTTCTGAAATAATGGTAAAAAATGAGCAAACGATAGTGCAAGAAGATCTTGGTAAAGATAGGTATGACGTTCAATGTATTTTAAGAAGTATCAATTTCGAATGGAACTTTTTCTATAGATAAAATAACAAAAATATATATATAATATGGGATTCAATGCTGTTATTATATAAAGATAAAAAGTTTCAGAACAATTGCCAACAAGTTATCTCTTTTTATTTCAGGGCCTTTTTGGGGAAGTCTTATTATAATGTTATCATTGTATCGTTTCAAGATTCTTTTGAAACTTGCAATTATCATTAATACATTGTTTCAGGAATTAAAAATTTTATTAGAGGGATAATACAATCTTTTCTGAACACCAAAGAGACTTAATGGCATAACAAATAATCGTTTCTAGATACTTGTTTGGGTTAATGTTGTTATAACATATTTTAAGGGTGCTTAACGGGTTAAACGATGGTATTGTAGTAACATTGTTTGAAGACTTGGTTGAATAGTGTCTTTCAAAACTATCGTTCTAGTGATATAGTGGTACCAATCGAGGAAGAAAACCTTGATAATGACAAACTAGCCCATGTTGAAGAGAATGAAGAACCTGAAGTTACAAATGAGATAGTGTCAGAAGAGCTCGATAAAGATGTATGGTATGGCGTTTAAGACATTTTAAGACATTTTAACAATTGAACACTTCATTTCTGTAACTGGAGTATGTTCATTATGGAAAAATATTATGAAAGTAAACTTTTGATATTGGGAACAGTATTACTTAAATACATCGTTTATAAATTGTCATTGGGCTTTAATTATCAAAATATACTTTACGAAAAGGTTTTGTGTAGATTAATGGCGTTCTTATAACATTGTTTCAGCACTCTTGTGGGGCGTAATGATGAACAAAAACCTGATATTAATATACATGTACATCCTGAAATAATGGAAACATCTGTAACAACTGAAACTGAACCGGCGATAATGGAAGAAGAACTTTACTCAGACAAGTATGAGATCCAGGACATTTAAAGAAATATTGTATTTTATTTATTGATGATTCTTTGTTGTTTTAAAGTAACAAGATACATGTTTTTTATAAATGTTGTTGGGATTTTTTTAAAATCATTAAATGTATGAAAGCCCTATTTCATATGAAAAATAATGCTGCTGTTTTCATTGTCATTATCGCTGTAGGTCTTCAGATGGGCCTAATGTTAAACAAAGTTCTGATACTGACACAAATGGCCATTCTGGAGCAGGTGTAGAATCCAAAACTGAACAGACGATACTTTCAAAAAAGCTTGATAAGAATAGGTATAATAATTAGAACCTTTCAAGAATTTTAAGTAGTATTTTAAAAAATATATTTGTCTCATTGTTGTGGTTGTTTTCTCCTGTATGAAACAGTACATTGTAATAACCATGATGTGTAATATTTAACTTATTTATGACATAATAACATAGTTTCTGGACATATGTATAGATCAATCATGTTATAATTACATCATTTGCGGTCTTGTCGGTAGTCTATGCTCAATGAGGGTCCATCCGCCCTTTAAGGCACTTAGAGTACATACACCGGACATGTCATCAGTCTTTAATATATAATAGAATTATTATTTAAAGTGACGACCTAATTAATTTGTTTTCATCAATCCACTGAATGTGTCCAGATATTGATGTAGTTGTTTTCGTATGGTTACTAAAAATTATATATTGCTAGGGAGTGTTAGGAATGTTGCCCGTTTTCATAACACTCATGTACAGTTTCAAACAAACCTTGTATGCAATTTTTATTTAATTTTGTTGTTGTAATTAGTGCTTCCGAGGAATTACTTTTTTCCCAGATTTTTATACTTCACAACAGCAGGTGTAATACGAAAATAATCACGGCAAGCTTCAGACAGTTGTTTCGAATAGGTAACGGACAATAATGTTGATATATTAAATGATGTTATTATTATATGTATCGTTTCAGGATACGACGGCGGCTAGAGGGTCTTATTTTTTGTATTTATAATAACCTTGTCTCAAGAATTAAGACATTTATGGCTATTAGTAATGCTATGATATGATCTCCCTTAAAGTTATCGTTATAGTGCCGATTCAAGAAACTCGTATTTTAAGGACTCTGAATTGGTAAAATGATGATTTGTAAAATATATTGTTTAGGAACGTTAGATGGCTTAATATCTATTATATGAACATCGTTTCAGGACGCTTTATGAGAAAGAAAAATCCGAAACTTACAACATTTACCATTTTGAAAATCAATGTTATTTGCAACTGAAAATAACTTCTTTTTTGCCGTTTGTTTGTTTGTTTTGTTTTGTTTGTTTATCTTTTTATGTTTTTTTATTTGTACTTTTATGTGTTGTTTGTTTTGTTGGTGTTGTTTGTTGGTCTGTGTTTTTTTCTGCTTTTTTAAATTTCTTGCTAGATATTTTAGTCGTGATGACCTGTTTCAGTATTAAAACATTTTATATGATTTTATTAAATTTCATTATCAGAACATGATGTTGACTTATATTGGCATTATGACATCTTTTCAGCACCTCCTTGGTGGGACGTAATGATGAACAAAAATCGAATGCTGGCACAAATGTGGTAGAAACTGAAACCGAACAGATGATAATGTCAGAAGAGGTTGACAAAGAGAGGTATGATTTCAACAGGAATTTAATGTATGTTCAATCATATAAATGAATAGATATTTGTTGCTTTAAAAAATAAAATATACGATGTAATACGATATCTTATACATGAATTTTTTAATACATATTATTTATGTAGAAGTTTGTAATAACTTATGAATGTCACCTTGCCTTGTTGAGCTTTGTTTTTTCTTTTTTCGGGAGAGATTTCTTTTCGTCACAAAGTATACAGTTTTTTACCCTATTTCATGTGACAAAGATAATGAAAAAAATTTAAAACAAACACAAATAAAGTTTTAGTATTTCAGCAGTGCGTTAATCATTGCCTACAGATTAATGCTTATCTCACAAACGTGTCAGGAATTTTTCATTGTATAAATATTTGTAGAGAACAAAATTTAATAATTGAAAAGCCGATGTGTCTAATATATTAATAAATTCTAATTGAAATAAATATTTGTAGAGAATAAGATTGAATATTTGAAAAGCCGATGTGTTTAATATCATTTCACATTCAAATTGAAATGAATATTTGTAGAGAATAAGATTGGATATTTGAAAAGCCGATGTGTCTAATATCATCTTACATTCAAATTGAAATAAATATTTGTAGAGAACAAGATTGGATATTTGAAAAGCCAATGTGTTTAATATCATCCAACAATGGACGTCTTGAAGTTGTAGACGACACAGTCAGGGCGTTAGAGAAAATTGAGATGCCATTAAATGTTGTAGCAATAGCTGGACTTTATAGAACAGGTAAATCCTACCTGATGAATCGATTGGCTGGAAGAAACTCTGGTAGGTAATTTTAATCATAGATTCGATAAAATAAAAGTCTTTGAAATTATATATCATTTTTATTGTTTTTTTTGTAAACCATGGACAAATTACTATGTTGTAAGTATATAGTCTTTCATAACTCATTTTAAAGAACTGCTGGTGCAAAACTTTTAAACGGAATAAAGCCGAATTACAAACATTTTTCAGCGTTTCTACAATGAAAGATTAAAGATATACTATGCTCAAATTTGATTTTCATAAATACTAATAATTGCTACACAGTCTCTTTGTATATATAAAATAAACATGTTTCGTCTTCATTTAAAGTAGATACGTTATGTTTTAAACTCTACACTTCATAAGTAGTCTCAATATGAATATTTAGTGTCATTAAAAAACTGGCAGTTTTTTTTTTTAGGAAGGACCAGTAATAGGAAATGCAGCTTCCCCGACATAGTTTATTCATTATTTGATTCAAATCAAACATTTTCAGTAAGAATTTCACGGATTTCAATACATTTCTAAGATAAAAATATTTTACCCAAAGATGAGCGTAGTATATCTTTAACCATTATAACGTCTAACAATGACATTCAAATGCAAGGTTAAAATAGTTAATCGATATCTAGTCCTGGTAGTCGAGTTAAATAAAAGTAGCAAACCCTGTAACTGAATAGTCTCTTCCTTTTTGATCATTGTCAAACCTTTAACATAGCCAATCAAAAATATGATCTTATCACATACCCGTGCAGCTTTTGCGACTCCGAAAAAATGGTATTGCGCGACCGTGAATATATTTTGACGTAACGTCATTTGCGTTATTTAAACAAAGCGTCACGACGCGCTAAATGTTAGTATAATACTATAGGCGCATTAATGAAAAGTGGTTCTTTTTTACTTCAAACGGTATATATTTTTGTAATGTGATAAATAGAATAATAAATTCGTGTAAGATCATTACTTAATTTATTGAACTCGTTGAATAAAATAATATTATGCTCGCCAAAGATTCGCATAATATAATTTTATTCAACTCGTTCAATAAATTCAGTATTAAACTTACACTCATTCAATATCCTCTATTTATTATCTTAAACACGAAAGTTGATCGTGATTCTTTAAAATCTTCTGGTATTTACATGTATACCTATATAAGAAATATATATAGGAAAGCGAACATTACATTGGTGTGTTTACTAGTATCTTGTGAGATCTTTCCATTGATAGAAGTGTACTTAGAGATCCTGTAACTCAATTTTAATGAATTTATATCATTTATATAATGCTCAAGTGAAGATTTATCAATATTGTCAGTTCTAAAAAGCATTATTATTATTTGTAAACATATTACCGAATTTACATTTTATGTTAATAAAGGGAGATAATTAGAAATAAATTTAGTATTAAGTTTAAGTCAAATTTTCCAATAAGAAATGAATGCATTTATTTAAATGATTACACAAAATTTGCTCAAATATTTGCAGTTCATATTTTACACATTCTTAGATGTTTGAAAATTGTTTTAGAAACATAAATATCTACATATATAAAATTTCACTTAAGTGTGGTAACAACCTTTATTACAACATACAGAATCTTTAAATGTGGAAGAGTGAGATCAATAATATTCCGGGTAAATGTATCTAAAAACAAAAACAAAATGTTATCAACATTACTTTTCACCGGAATACTACACTTTTTTTCATTTTCTTATTTTATATTACTGTAAAGACATTCTTTATAATTCAATATGCATTTTCCGGATGCATGGTTATCTTTAATAAAATGACAATATTTTGATCATGTGTATAATACATTAAAATATTTTTACAATTTTAGGGTTCCTGATGGGTAGCTCAATAGAGTCATGTACTAAAGGTATTTGGGCATGGTGCAGACCACACCCTAAAAAACAAAATGAAGTATTATTGTTACTTGATACTGAAGGTTTAGGAGATGCTACAAAGGTGATTTATACCAAGTGTTTGGTAAAAAGATAAATAATAAATGAAAACATTTAGTATATGTTTTAATTCTAAAAGAGTTATCATTGTTTTATATTCGGCATATGCTGCCATATTGTTTTGCAAACGATACACTGTTAATTTTTATATATTAACTTGCTTGGCTTGGAGCCTTTTTGTCGGTCCGCCTTCTAGAACTCACAAGAACTGGTGCAACAATGGGAGTTATGGTCGTGGCCCAAACAGGCTCGAACCTAAGATCCATTACTTCAGAGACAGACAGAGTCTTTCCAGGCAGTTATTTTCTTTTTCTTAAATGGCATCTGATATTGATTGTAATATGTATGTTGACATGAGACACATTTGTGAAGATTTTTGTAATTGTTCTGAAAATATTGAAATGACAAAAAAATATGTATGTTATAATTGTCTGTCTTTGTAGGGTGATATCGACCATGACAATAAAATATTTACTCTGACTACTTTAATCAGCAGCACGTTAGTCTACAATGTGATGTCAGCTTTTAATCAAGATGCAGTTGAGAAACTAACGTATCCTTTTCTGCTTTGATATTGACATATGTGAATAGTTTGCTGTAATGGACATACATTACTTTGAATTTCTAAAATATTACTATGAATTTCTAGAATAAACGAAAATTGATGGACTTATACTCGTAAGTTGTTTAAGAAAAAATGTTTAAAATTATTTATAAATAGAATCAGTGTTATGTTATCTGAATTATGAATTGTGGAAAATAATTGCTTTCCAATTAAACTGACTTTAATAAGTTTCTTGAACAGAAACAAGAGCACATTCTCATAATTGAATATGCTGCCAATACATTGGTTAATAGTTTAAATAAAACGTTTCCATAATTTTTGATACGTTTGATAGCTTAGACAGTTCATATTTATGTAGATGACTTCTTTACTTGATGGAAACTTAACCATTTATACAAACAAGACATTTAAATCTAAATAGCACCATAAAGACCTCGCGTACTTCTTTTCAATTTTGTCAATTGATACCTTAACAACTTATAATATATGTCACCATGCTGTCACAAAATATAAAAGTATCCGCAAACGATTCGTCTAATGACGGTCTAGAAAGTATCATGCCTCACTTTGTACTTTGTGTCCGAGATTTCAATCTTGAACTAGAACACAATGGAGAAGAAATGACGGCCGATGAATATCTAGAAATGTGCCTCCAAACAAAAACCGCTGAGACCCAAGAAGATGAGAAATATAACAGACCACGAGAATGTATTAAGAGATACTTCACACGGAGGAAAGTGTTTACATTTGACAGACCAGCTGGTCGAAAAGTAATGAGAACTTTAGATTTGGCCAGAGAAGAAGACCTTAATGAGGATTTTGTACATGAAACAGAGAAATTCTTGGCATATATTTATACTTGCCCAGGAAAATATCTTCTTAATAAATCGCCCGTAACAGGAAGCAGTAAGTAGTTTAATATTATTAAATATTAGCTTTATATATATATATATATATATATATATATATATATATATATATATATATATATATATATATATATATATATATATATATATATATATATATATATATATATATATATATATATATATATATATAATAAACCTTTTCGTTTCTTTATTATAGTCATTTTATTATTTGTATATATCTTCATATATATTTGTTTCTGTAAGAGTTTGATGAAGCAGAAAAGTTAGTGAAAACTACACAAGTTTTAACTGTATGAAGTAATTTTTAAGATATTATAAAATGTTTTATAATTCATTTTGTTCTATGCTGATGTATCAAATAATATATCTCTAAGTGTAAGTATTCTAGGTAGAAACTTGAAAATTGAAAATCTCAATAAATCGTGTAATGCAACTTAAAATTAACTCTAAAGAGTTTTTAGGAAACAATATCAGTAATTTATTTGATCTTGGCCTAGTGACTTCCGTTAGCTCTTTCTCAACAATAAGCATTTTGGTTTAAGCGAAGATCTGGTTGAAACTTATGAATGGTATTCTTATTATAGTGTTAGCTAAACTTCTAAGAGAATATGTTGCCACAATAAGTGATGGCAATGTACCATGTGTCGAAGATGCTATAATGATCATGACAAGGCAAGAAAACGAAAAGCACGCAAAGGTAGCTGTCGAAGAGTTCAAAGTATTTCTAAAACAAATACAGCTTCCGGTATATGACAAAAACAAATTGTGTAATTCAAACTTAAAGTTCAAAAAAGAGCAGTTATCAAGTCTGCAGTCCAAACTGATGTTTGATACAGACAGCAAATTCCAAAATTCAACAGAGGTAAAAAAAAGTATTTTGCATTGTAAAATGTTTGTTCATCTAACTAACAAGTTCGATAGTAATTAAACATTGAGAGCCTTCCTTTAGATTTTTGTTTAACAGAAAATGATGAAAATACTTGAAATTACCCTAAATCGCGTTTTTTCATGTTTAAACATGGCCTGTCATATAAATTTGAAGAAAAATTGTTGTTTTGTAGATTTTTTGATTTTTTTCATTAATAAAAATGGTTTAACCACATAGGCACATCATGAATTCGATCAACTGACAATGTTGTCCTTATAAACTTTACGTGTCGCCAGCACATATGGTTAGTTATACTCGTACAGAGTTAATCTCTTAGTTTGTATCCTGTAAGAAATGATACATGTTTGTTTATAAATATAATTGCCAACCAAAACTTCCTTAACTTCCTACTATTGTTTCTCCAACCATCTTTACCTTTTTATTTTTTGCAGGATGAAATGCAAACACTTTATGAAGAATTTGAAAAACATAATTCAAAGCTTTTGTATGAGAAATGTATAAATACACTTCACAAGATGCACGAGACAACTGTGAAAGTAAACATTGAAAAGGGAAAGTACGCAACTTCTGGTGGCCACGATGTCTACGACCAAGACATGCGTGTTCTATATGATGAATACAATAACGAACTCAAAAACATAGACATCGCTGAGGTATTGTTTCGGTTAAATTTCCCTTCATTGAAAATGGTTCAACACGACATAATTGTTGTGTTTGTTTGTACTTTAAGTTTTACTTCTAGTTACGTGGTCCTAGTTTTCGTCACTTATATGTATTATTAACTCAATCACACTTACGATATGGTGCTTACTTTTTAAATTTGTCTTTTGACAGCTTATCTCTGATACGTAGGCTTCATTAAATCTGACCGCCTTTTAAAATTCCATTATATTTAGTTTCGCCACTATTTTTCTCGTTTAGGGCGATATTAATTTTTTACTTTAGGACCATTTTCATGGAAGTGCACTACTGTGTCACATTGAAGTCTCCATTGCAACCGCCGCAAACATATATGCGTATTTTTGTGAAATCAAAATTTTATCATTCTAAGTTATATATAAATACAGTTGACTCTTGGTAACTCGAAATCCAAGGGACTGGGCATTTTACTTCGAGAGAAACGGAATTCGAGTAATGTGGAACTACCGCCATTACGTTGACATTCGTACATGTATATACATGTGCCTGATTGAATGTGTAAAGAAGTAGGTTGTTATTGTTGTTAGCGGCAATGCTGCAATATTTGACCATTGAAATGACGGTAAATAACTTACAACTACAAATTATAGATGAACAAAAATATATCATTCAAAATTTAATACATGTATATTAATAGTGAAACATAAACTCACAATTATATTTGATTTAATTGATTATCGGACGAAAATGAAATTAGCAACTATCATGAACCGGAAGTACAAATTAATGTATGCAATATGACGGGACATTAATTATACAAATGTTATTTACGTTGATAACACACATCAATACCTAGGCTGTTATTTGACTACCACCCGTCAGACTGGCACGAGTCAACTTTCTTAAAGCAATGTAATTACATTTTAATTTAGTTATCTAACTGTTAAAACCAATTAAGTCCTGAAACGGATTAAAGCCACTTTTACGACGTGTTAATAATACATGATGACCGGCAATTAAAAATTACTATGAAACGTGTAAATCACGAGTGACAACATCTCACCTTGATGTCGCCGACCTTTGATCAGTCGGCTGTTTTCACACTTCGACTAATTGAGATGAAAATATGTTGTACTTTAACTGACGGGACCAAATTTTCTTTTCGACTAAACAGGAGTCTCGGTAAGTCAAAATTTGACCTAAGCGGAGTTAAAATACAAAGATAAAGAAGGAAATTTGACGGGACTTTAGAAATTTTTCGACTAAGGCGGAATTTTGAGTAAAGCGATTTTGACTTATTGAGAGTCAACTGTAATGCTTAAGCTGACACAGTCAAACCGAGCCAGCAACATTTTCAAATTCCCCTTTTTGATGTTCTTTAAGGATTCTTTATTTCTCTTTATTTTAGCCTATTTTCATAATCCAACACTTTATTTGCGGGACTTTACGTTTACAGTCCAAATATTAAATACATACATAATATATTTACTATGTTTATTTCCAGTCATTTATTTACGCTTTTAGCAGTCTGATATTTTTTCTTATTTTACTACATCTGATCAAAAGATTCACTTTTCATATCTTTTTGTGTTGTTTTTACCTTAAATAAAATAGATGTTATTAAACGGTCTGATTAATTTGACTGTCTATAATTATTGTAATGATATAACAGCAAAGGCCAATAAGGAAGAAAACATTCATGGAAAGCAGCTCACAGTAATATTCAGCAATGTAGGACCATGTACATTTCAAACTTTTACAAATTAATGCAAATTGGGTGACTGGCTATTCTATTGCTAAATGGATAATACTAAGTCACTGATTGACCTGGTTATCACGAACATTTGTATGTAGAGCTGTTTGTTGGCACAAAACTTAGCAAACAGAACTGGCAGTGTTAAATTTTTCACTGCTTAAAACTAAAAAGGTTCGTTGGTAAGGCACCTGGGAAAATGCCAAATTGAGAGAAGGGCACAGAAAGCGGGATATGGGATTCGGGTTTAATAAGTTCAGTTATACTTTATAGAATACGTGGAATATGAAACTCAATTTGAGTTCTATTTTTGTTTGGTACTCTGCTCGGTTCTTTGCGTAAGGTCCTATGTTTCGGGCTGCATGCAGTGAAAGTTGAATTTCTTTGCTGAACTGTGTTTTCTTATATGAAACTGTAAGACTTAAAGACCTGCGTGAGATAGTTTGTTGTTCATATATTATTTGCAGAGAAGAAAGGCGCAACACGATTTTGAAAGCAAAATGATACATGAGAATAAGCTGATGGTGACAGAGGATAAAAAGTTGACAGAGAAAGAGTCAAAAGGTATAGTACCATTTTATATCTGATGTTTACTTTTTTGTTTCTCTCCTTTTTTATATATTTTACTATGCTCATTTCAATTTCCTGAAGATATTTGACGTATTTGCTAATATTCAAAAAAAAAAATTCAAGCAATACTGTGCCTAAAATTGTGTTTTATTTCAAATCGATAGTACTCTTTTAATCCGCCCAAAGACCTTCAGAACGTATTTTTGTATGGCGTTGTCTGTCCGTCTGTCCGAAGCTAACATGTTTCAGTAGCATACCTTTTAAAGGAATTCAGTGAAAGTGTTTATATTCAGCATGTTTTGTTAGTTTGTTTTATCTGATTCGATTTTGGCTGTTATTAACAGAGTTATGTCTCTTTTTAAGAATTTTCCAGTGATTTTTTTTTTGGTTTCCCCAGCATAACGTTTTTTAGGCTTTCGATGACTGTGTTAATATTTTGCATCTGAGTATGTTATATCAAAACTCGGGTTTGACTTTGGCTGCAATCAATTCTTTAATAATAGCGATATGTCCCTTTTAAGCTTTTTTGGGGGTAAAACTATTGGTTTTCGCAGCATAACTTTAAAAGATTTAAAGTAACTGTGTTTATATTGGAGACATGTAATTATTTCATATTACAACACAGGTCAAATTTAATTGTTGTTGCAATCAATTCATTGTTGATAAAGTTCTGCTCCTTTGTAATCAATATTTAAGTGAAATTATAGATTTCGGATTTCAATGTTTCTTTTTATATTTGGCATGCAAGTTTCTTATACCAAAACACAAGTAACATTTGATTTTCATTGCAATCAATTGATTATTGGTAAGATTATGTCCCATTTTCAGGGATACATTTTGTAAAATTATTGGATTAACTGTGTTTGACATGCAAGAATGTATTCGAAAAAAACTTGTCAAGTTTGATTTTCTCCGCACTCCGGTAATAGCAACCTTCATTTTAATTATTCTTTATATCAAAATGAAAACAAGTCATAAGTATCAGATATATTCTATAAATAATATGTTAACTTGTTACCCAAAAAATATTCACTATATATTTTTCTTTCATATTAGGTAAAAAGTCATTAACTTGCCATTTATAATAATCTGCTTATCTTTCTTTAAATTTTTGTCCATGATACCATTACGTTCTTAATGTTATCCATATATAACCAATAGAGTTAATGACTACAAAACTAAACACATTGAAAACTGAGTTGATACAGTCACAAAAAAATGAGAGAATAAAACTTGAGGCAAAACTTGATGATCAACGCAGATTTTACGATGAAAAAAGGGAAACGGCTAAACGGAAAGAAAAAGAACGAGAAAGAAGAATAGCTGATGAACATAGAGAAGAGCTAAGAAGAATGAAGGAGGAATTTGAATATGAGATAAAAAGGGAACGAGAAAAAAGAATAGCTGCAAAAGAAAGAAGGGATATGGAAAATGAAAGGAGACGTTTAAATGAACGTGAGCGTGCACTTGAACAAAATAAATGGTGTTATTTATCATAATGTTGAACATTTTGTAAAATCGCATCATTTTTTTTTTTATTTGCTTACATTTCGTATAATGAATGTTGTATTCAACTGAAAATAGCTGGTAATTCTTTTGTAAAAGAAACGTGTACTCGTATTTATGACATACATATGCTTATCTTTTAAGAAAGGATGTGCATAACTCTATGATGAAAAAATAGATATAAGAAAGATCAAATCAAACTTTAAAATGATCTCAAAAAAGACATGGAGATATGTTTAGGTAAAGGAGATTTGTATGCAATGCATTTAAACTTTGGTAATGTGTGCTGTAGAGTTATCCCTCATAAATCTTTTTTGGAATAGCTTTACATGGTTTTATGATGTTTTTATCTGTGGTTTTATAAATTTATATGTTATGCCAACTTATAATAATAAATAATAACAATATATTACATTCTAAAATTTGTAATTTAAAATATAATTATAGTCTATCATTTATAAAAATTAAAAAAGTAATAATAATAAAATACATGCTTCAATGCAAAACGTTTTAGGATCTGAAATCATAATTTATCTTTATTAAGTACCATGGCGCAGCATTTTAACTTTGCAGAACTGACACTTAGAGTAGAGTAATATTCATTTTAAAGATACAATTTCTTTGTTTAGCGGCCATTTTTAACCGGATTTTTAGAGTAAGCCTCCGACAGAATTGTTTTAACGATATAGAAATGGCTGATGCAATAGCGAAATGAATTCACAATAGAGAAAGGTTATGCATTTCTATCTTAGATTGTTGGGTCATTTGTACTTATTCCTAGTTTGCAATAATGCAATAATGTGTTTCTCTTGTACATGTCTGATGAGAAACATGTCTGATGAGACAATCATGATAAATATGTACAAGAAAAGCATAAATGCAAAGCATCAGAGGGCGTCAAAGCAAGAAATGCAGCAAGTGAAGATGAACTAGTAGACATCTGATGACCAGATATTCTTTTCAATGGTTAATTGGTTTTTACCAGAATTGTATAATATTTATGAATGGGCGGACGAAAAACATTGTTCATTATGAACTTTGGTAGGCATGCTAGATATTAGAATATTAAAAAATAGTTTCCACAGGAACTTGAAAATCTATCAATATTAACGATAATATCCAAAATATACAGGTATATAATATCCAAAATATAACCAGTATATGGTATAAGTTTATTTATACTATATAGGAGTACTATATAGGAGGTATTTTTGGATATTATCATTAATAGTGGTTATTTGATAGAATTTCAAGTTCATGTGGTATTTTCTTTGGAACAAACAAAGTAGTAGTCAAAATAAAAAAAGTTGTTAATTGATTTATTGGGAGGTCAATCTACTATTTTAAGTGTGCTTACATTCCTTTCAATAAACCCATAACAACTCATGTTTAAATTGCAGACGAAAGCTTTTGTTGTTAAAATGTCACATTATTCGGCAAAGCAACATTCCACTCAAACTTCCATAAAATCGACTGCCGTGAGACAAAATTTAGAACGATTTGAACAGCGAAAAGGTATTATAGTATACTACTGCTAGACTGTCGCACAACGTCAAAATAAAAGCGACATTTAAAGATATGATATTTAAATATTCACGGTAAAAATGTCATAAGTGCAATCAGGGCCGTAAAAAAGAAAACCGGAAAGAACCTACGGAAATGACATTTTCATTTTGATAATATTATGATATAACAATTCGTAAAAAATGGCTTACTTATTTTTTCTAAAGATTAATAAAGATTGCAATTAATTGTTATAAATATGTTTGCGTTTCATTTCCTGCAAAATTCTCCAGTTCGTTATTCATTGCCATAGCGCGACACGAATGACCGTTTCGTTAAAACTAAAACAACAACTACAAATAGTTTTTCGGACTTTCACAATGTTAAGGTCATCATTTTATTTATAGGTACAGCAATACATAATGACCCACTGTGTACTACAAAATGATTATTTAAAAAAAAACAAGAGCGCGATTAATTGACGGATAAGATAATTTTATTTAAATATATTTGCCTTGCGAAATACTCCAGTTCGCTATTGATTGCATATATCGAGACATTTCATTTTTGATAATCAAACACCCTCATACCAATCGGAATGATCGGCTACTATCACCGGCACAAAGGCCCGACAAGTTGCAATTGCCCTTTCACAAAATCTGATTTCATTACAATAGGGCGTCTTAAGATAAGGGAGATTCATATGCAATGCATATAACTTTGGTAATGATTGCTATGAAGTTATCCCTCTTATATTGTTTTAGTCTATACATGACTTCCCCGGGTCTACTGTCCCCTTCCCCTGTGTCCTTTAACCTTGAGGGCCTATTGTTCAATCATTTATTTGTTTTCTTTGAATTCCTTGTCAGTTACAAATTATTCAATCATTTATTTGTTTTCTTTGAATTCCTAGTCAGTTACAAATTATTTATCATTTTAGTGATAAGCTTGTACATGCTCTACCTTGTGCCCTGTCCTGTTTTTGTTTTGTGTCTGTGTGGGCTCTTTGCCAATGGTTTTTGTTGCTGGGTCGTGTGAGGGTTGCGTTCATTGAACGCCGCCTTGTTGATCTTGTGTATCATATTTTATAATGTTTTTATCTATGATACTTTTTTAAATTTATATGTTTATATGAACTTATGATAAATAGCTAAAATATATATCATTTAAAAAAAGTTATAATTATAAAATGCATTCGTAAATGCTATTGGTTTCTGTCAGGCAAAAACGAAATCATAAAGAAACATGCAATTATTTAATTACAGTCAGTTTGTTAGCCACATACAGACTCAATTATACAGTCATCTATAACTCAATAATGCAAAATGGCTTGCAAACGATATATGAAATTGTATTTACTGTATCATTAAAAGAGCTCTTAACGACTGAAATTTGTTATTAACAGAAATTTATTTATTTCCTTGCTATATTGTATATGTATAAAATGTATATGACGTATTTTTATGATAATGTGAACGATTCGGTAATAAACAGATAGTATATTTTGTTATTTTTTTCTATTATATTTTTATATTTAAAGGAACTTCACTGAAGTCTGACTTTCAAACTAAATTTAAAAAGAATTCTACACAAATCACTGTATAATAACTAAAACGGCAATAGATTACAATATTACCTACCTTTTAACAATAATTACGCTAGAAAATGCAGACTTGATATATTTACACATTTTCTCGATAAAACAGAAATGTATACACATGTATTTTCTTTGAAATTTCTGAAATAATGTAAGTTTATTTAAAACTATATTCAAACAAATGAAAAAAAAATCTGTTAATTGGGTGTAAGAAATTTTTAAAAAAAGAGTTTGCTTTAATGTATATTAAAAAGATTCAATTTCGCTATTTTGAAGTATTAGATGAGGACAAATATTTTGCATCGGAGATATTTTACTATTTTACAGGTGCAGACACAATGCATTTAATGTATCTCACTAAAAAAGCTAAGGTTGTTAACCAAAACATTCAATGTCATATGGCGACTTTACAAAACTGCTTCAGGCACAAACGAACAATCACCGACGTTCTGTAAGCTAGCTTTAAAGAACAGTTCATTCAGGTTCCAAGCACACTCTCATTTCTGAAAATTATATCAAATTCAACTGTAATTGTGTCATGTCTAGAATGTAATAAAAATTGTACTACAAATTAGAACAAAATGATGAAGTCACAAAAAAGAGAGACAGGAATGATCAGCATAAGAATGGGCTTGATGTAACACAATTTTACTCTAGTTTCACAGGTTAATGAGTCTTACATGCCAGGATTTACGTCTTAATATACTGTAAACCTGGCTTTATTTGACATTTCTGCTCTTGAAAATTTCTGAACAAGTAAACAAACTCACTTTAAGGTGCAAAAAAACTTAATAGGTAGCATAGTGACCCCCAATATTTCTTTCATAAATTTGCTTTCATGTACTACATTATATTCCATTAAATTCAAACATTAAGAACATTGTTTCCTTTTTTAAATTTTTCCTGGGTAAGAATTCGAAGATATGTTATCTTTCGGTAAAAGAAAGAAACTGACAGATCAGCGTCAAGTATGAAATTATGTACAAACTTGATTTAATTTTTTAAAGTGTCTTTGAAAAGGTAACCGTTTAATATAATGCATATAACCATATATCAATTAAGTTTATTTCACTAGTATTGGTTTATCAAATAACTTTCAAATAATAAATTTAACGACATTACTTGTTAAAAATTTTGTGTATAACGTCATGCATCATTGACACGTGACATTTTATAATATAAGTGATATAGCAGCACGCCTCAAGATTCTTAATAATTTTCATGAAACTTTTGAAAATGTATTAAAAAGTAATATGTTGTGAACAAAGAATATACTTTATAAATTGCAAACGGAACTTATAGCGAAAGCAAATTATCAAAAATAGGTAAAAATATGCAAAACAGCCCTTACTGCGTTAGTAACGCAGTAGTAATATGGTGATAAATATTGCAAAATCAATCATTAACTGTACATATCACGTAAGATTTTACTTATTTTTTAATTTTTGCGCTTATCTTAAATTTATATTACATATTTCTGAAGTTTGATTTTCTTGAATTATTTGTGTACATCTGGAGGCATGCAGCTTTAAATAGAATGGTATTGAAGCACCGGAGTGATATATTATTCCATATATATCTTTGGAGGGTATCCCGACTTGCCCGGAGAAAGACAAATATCTTCATGTATATGTTTTAATAGTATCTATTTTACTTCAGGTAAATAGGTATAACAATCTTAGAAAATGATTTTTTTCGTTAGTTTTATGATGTTTTTCTCTTCATAATGTTAGTGTCGACTGTAAGCGTTTATTTGAATCATTTCTAAAATAAAATAATGGCACATTTAACTACAATTATTAAGTATGTAGACAATAAAATATGAATGACCTTTCATTTAACAACAGATGAGAAACGATTGAAACTGTTATAAACAAGATCAAGAGATGTTTCATGAAACTTGAACGTGCAAAACTTTTTTTAAAGCATTTTACTTTATATATATTTGGAGCCAACCAATTTATAAAAGGATTGATAAATGAAAATAAAAATGAGAGGACTAAGTTACAGATCCTAAAATGTTATGTAAACTTCCAACTCAATTACGAATGTATACAGATTGTATTAAATAAACTTTTGGGAAATACATGATTTTGCGCAAATTCTTTTTGTAATGAAAGATAACCATAAGTGAAAGTACCATTGCCAACCTTTGTCATCAAGTTATAATTCCATGGCATTGTTTTGTGATCGTTCTTTCTTTCTTTCTTTTTATGTGCTTACAAAACACTTTTACATAAATGTTGGTCGACTTCTTTACGCGTTCAAATTGATAACGATTGTAATTAACACTATACTACATTTCAACTGACAAATAGCAGTATAGTATTTGTTTCCTGCGATAAAAAGGTTAACAATACAAATAATTCGACACGGATATGCAACACCGGTACACTTTTATCTAAATAAAACTTTTTAGACGACAGTTTTCCGAAAATGGATTATTCACTTCTCTGTTTAGTCCATGGGTTTACTTTGATATCTGAAAAAAATCCATGGGGATTATCATATCTTTTGCATCAATTAAGGTCGTCTTTTTAAGTCGGTACAACTTCAATTATGTCTTTTAAAATTACACCCTGGAATTCAATAACTTTTATACTTCATACTTTCTCCTTCTATTGACAAATAATCAGTCTGAAAGCAGTTAAAACCCAAGGAAACAAGAAACGATGTTCAACTAAGTTTGATGATAATGTTAAAGATCCTGTATGTTTTATTTTTAGGTTGTTGAAATTATATATATGTATACAATTATGCTTATAAAACAATTTTCAAACATCGAAGAATATGTACAATATTAACTGCAAATATTTTTACATATTATATGTAATCATTAAAATATATGCATTCAATTTTTATTGAAAAATTTTTTTAGACTTTATAGAAAATGATTTTTATTATCTACCTTCATTTACATAACATGTTAAATATCTTTATAAATAATGTTTTTTGGAAAACTGATAAATCTTAATTTGAGCGTCATTTTTATAATATAAAACCATAAAAAATGTGTAACAGGATCTTTAGCAAAATGTGCAACATCTGTCAAGCCCTTTAGAAGCGTCTTTAGTTGAATTCAGAAACAATGTTTTTGGCTCAATGGCCCAGATCAATTTGTCAATATCGAATAAGTCGATAATTGTCTAATGTTTCAGCAGTACTTTTAGAAAAAGACAGTAAAAGGCAAAAATAATAGCAACTATTTCACTTCAGGTGACAATGAGGTTAATTTAATCTTGTAAAATGATGAAAAGACGCCCAATTATCTAAATGTTATGATGAGTGATTTAAATTTACTAATAATATTTCAGTATGATTTAGGTTAAAGCTGTACGCCTCCAGATGAGCAAAAATAATGGCTCCAGAAATTTAATCTTTAGAACAATGTATAAAGATCTTAAAAAGTAAACAGATTCAATATGTAATTAATTATTTACATGTCATGTTCGATTGATCACTGATTTTGCATTATCATTCACTATAATTCTACTGCGTTACTAACGCAGTAAGAGGTTTTTATGTATATTTTTACCTTTTTTGGCAATTTACGTGGATTGTAAGTGCCGTTTGTAATGTGTATATTACTTTCTTTCTTCAATTAACAGTATTTAACTATCAAATATATTTTCACACTTTTCATGAAAAGTATCATGAATCTGGAGGGATGCTGCTTTAAAGTCAATTTATAACAATGCATAACTGGGACAGGACACTCATAAGCTTTCATAGCTTTCTGCCCAATCCCAAATGTATTGTGTAAATATTGTTCATCATAATGTAAATATATAGAATAAAATATGTTTAAACCAACAATGCATAAATAAGCTTTATATAGGACATATGCATAATTCACATGATAATAACAATATTAGCAAATAAATGTAGGTGGGTCTGTAAATTAAAGGAATAGAAAGGTTTGAATAGTCTCTTACACTAACTTTTGTATGAAATAATTATAAAAACTACAAATGTGAAATAAAGAAAGGTCAATTAAATAGATAGTTGAAACCTGATATGAGACAATGAACAAATTGACTCAAAAGAAGAGACGCGTTTATTTTATGCATCAAACTTACTTTGGCCTATCTTTCGAGGACACGTGCATCGTTTATCAGATAGACACGACGTATTTGAAGGAAAAACAAAAATACTTCAGTGATTAAGGTCGTCAAAAGTTTTATCGACTTAATAAACAAGTAGGAGTTTATCTATCAATAAAACCGCCTCCGTGGTCGAGGGATTGGAGTCGTTGATTTCTTATCCAGTTACCTCTCTGGCGTGGGTTCGACCCCCGGGAGATGCTTTGGTAGTTTAGCGCGGAGGAAGGTAGTCTAGTACTGGTGTATTTCTCCAGGAACGATGGTTAGGAAACTACCCGCCTATATGACTGAAATACTGTTGGGAAAAGGCGTAAAATGAAACAAACAAACAAACAAACAAAATCTATCAATACAATATAATATTACTTCACATCATACTTATTAATCTCATGGTTTATCAAAATCAAATGTAATGTTCCAGTTAATATGATATATGTTGATGGGAATGGTACGGAAGTATTTATCGATTAAAATCTTATAGAAATGTTGTAAATTCACTTTTGTCTCGTGAGTAATTGTCTGCCACCAGCACTCTTGTTGAAATATTTTAATTGTAAGTTGAAAAGGTATTATTTGCTTAGTAAAGCTACCAGCTAGATAATTATAACTACATTCCAAACTATTTTATTAAAGATTGTTTATAACTATTATGATATCAATCTTCGGTAAAATATACTCTATACCAAGTTAAAATGATGTATTTTTTTCGTAGAACATGTTATCATTGATTCCGATTACTATCTGTACAGGCACCAAAGGCTTATTGCAGAAGTAGGGAAACCAATTTTGATTGGAGGAGAAATGAATGTCGAATTTGATATTTTAATGAAAATAGTGAAGAAACTTTCAAAGGATAGAGAGAAAACATTTTTGGCTAGTCTTAAAACAGATGCAGCAGACGAGCAGTGCTATACTCTACTAAAGGGATCGACTGCAAACATTCAACATAGATTTATGATGAAAGTGTTCAGATGCAAATCAAAAAGCATTTATTAGACACGGGACGACAGACAAACGTCCAAAGTTGTTCCAGATTACTTTATAGCATCAAAACATCTTGAGCTTAAAGACGCATCTCTTTTGGATGTCGAAAAGGTTAAAATATTTGCTTTATTAAATTTTAACAGTTTTAGTAACCTAATCGGATATCTTATTAGTATTGTCCATGATCCACTTTCAAAATGGAAGTATACAGTGATGGGGTCAGTCTGATCGTCCGTCCGTAGGTATGTCACCTTATCCTTGTCCGTCTAGAGAACTCTTTGATCTTCAGTGCGTGCTAAGATTGTGTGTTTAGGTTTTGAAAATGACTATTTTTGTTTACCCCTTGTGATTTTGACGTTCAAAGGTCATGATGGCCTTGGCCACTTATTGCGTGTCCAACCAATAACTTAAGATCTTATTAACCTGCAGTCCTTAACTGTGGTGCGGAGGTTGGTCATGACAAAGACATATACTAGTACACTTATGATTTTTGTCGTTGATTTCGTTTACCTGCGTCAATACTTCAAACATATGTAACTTAAGATAACGTTTTAGCCTTATCAACAAAATTATTATTTCACTATGTTTCTGGTCACAGGACGCCAAATTTGCATGTCATTATTACAAAAGCATAAACAGACACAAACATCAATGGAAATTCCCGTTAGCCCCCCCAAACATCATGGCGGTTAGAAAGATCAATAAATTTCCTCAACGCTGCATGTCGACGAACTCTACATGATGTCTGCATTGAACTTCAATTGGTTAAAGTGACATTATTCTCATTTTTTCTATTGTCAAATTGACTGTGATTAACTATATATTTCAATAAACTGGTCGTTATAATGGTGATTGACCAACACATGATATTTGAAAATGTTTAGTGTAAAATATAAATCTACCTGAATATATAACAAGACTGTCCCACTCTTTTTATTAATTGAAAGTTACAGACACATTCCGACGGAAATTTACACACATTTTACAGGGCCTAGTGAGTTATTCATTGTTCATGAGAAGTAAATTATAAAATTGAAAAGAATTATGAGAAAATGTTAACATATTTTGACTTTCACCTGTTCACTCTATATCTATCCATGGATAGGCATTATGTCACTTTAACATAATCATTTTTTTCTGTGAAGCAAATTTCAAACATGATATTTCTGTTGAATTGGAGCAACGATTTTAGAGTTCAAATGCGCATGATCGCTCATTACAAACTTTTTGGAATACGTCGAAACTGTTATTTATTATTCAGTTACCTTAACTTAAGTATTCTTGATATTAGTTACATTTCGCATAATATGTCAGATGCTTATATATGTTTCCCTATATTTTTGCACGAGTATTTAAATTACTTAGCTTGAAAAAAATGGATCACAAGTAACAAATGGCGGTATGTTTTAGAAATGATATTACATTTATAATTGCACGAAATTAAAGTGTGTTTTAACTTATTATTTAAAATTCCTCTTGCAGCTGTATTGAAATCTTTAAAATGATTATCTGTCAAATTTGCAAAATCATTTTAACACTTTAAATAAAGTACAAGCGTAGATACGTAAGATTGAAACGATTTAGAAAAAAAAAAACGTTCCTTTTCGCAACATTAAACATGTCCATTAATCTTGTCTCATATCTAGAGCTGGTACTTCTTCACAAAAATATGTACTTTTGCACAAAAACAGAAATCTTTTTCACATTAAAAAAAACTTTTTGTGCAATAAAAAATTAAAATTTCACCTATATACAATACATTAATTTCATAAGTGGTATGCTTTTATAAAAAAAAGGAAAATGTTTTTTTTATAAAAAAAAAAAAGCAAACTAAATAATTACTCAAAAGATTTAACAATATTACCATTTGGTTGGTTAGAATAGTGTTTATGTAATATGGAGTATGAATAAGATCAATACTATATCAAATAACGTTTTTCTAAATGATAAATTAATGAAGCAATAAATTGATATTGAATGAAATGCACAAACAATTTGACTATTTAGACAAATATATTTATCTATATATTTCGTTAAAATATACACGTACATTTTAAACAATGCAAAAACAGATATATGAAACAACACTCAGGCTATTTAAAATCATATGTATATTTTACAAGCGCGTTAAATGGCTGCAAATGAATCGACAGCTGTGCAGTGCAAACCTTGAGAAGAGCTAAATAAAAAAAAAACTACTTAAACAAATGTCTGTTTAGATGTACGAAGTTGTAATAATTGAATTTAAAAGGTAAGCTTTACGACACGAAAATTAAATTCAATTACCTTTTTAGTAGTTCTCGTTTTATACTGTCACATGATGGGTACGCTTCTCTTTAGGCAATGCTGTATAGGGAATGCTTGCGAATTATTGAGCCAGGAATCTGACACGACGTGTCTTATTTACATATAGACAGTGCAGTCAAGCCGGTAATGGTTTATCGTAATGCCATTGGACATGAATTAATTATCTCAATATTAAACGATATATGAATTTTAATAAGCAAAGGATCAACAATAAAGCAAAAAAAACCGTGTTGACGTCTGATTTAATTTTATCCTGGTTCTACGATATTAAGTCTCGGTAATCTATCCTGAGACAGTTGTACAGTCCATTACTTGTATTTGGAGATATAGAGGATATTGAATAAGTGTAGGTTAAAAACTGAATTTTTTTGATAAAATTATATTATGCGAGCCTTTGGCATTTTTGATATTGTTTTATTCAACAAGTTCAATAAAGTCAGTAATGAACTTACACGAATTTAATATTCTATTGATCACATACCAAAAATAAAGACTGTTTAAAGTGAAAAAGATTCATTTTTTACTGACGCATCTTTGGTATAAGCGCTAACATTTTGTCGTCTTTACACTATGTTTGCATAAGGCAAATGACGTCACGTCAAAATATATGCACGGCCGTGCAATACCTTATTTACGGAGTCGCAAAATCGGCACGAGTGTGTGATAAAAGAAAACATTGTCCTTCCATCTGAAGAAAATGTAAAATAAAAATGTTATGCCACAAAGCAAAAATTTAAATATTGGGTCCCGAAATATATAACTGGTGTATGTGAATGTTTTTAATGTAGTTTTTATTTAAGTCGCAAAGAAAATCGTGTCATTCCGCAGTAAATGATGCGTCTTTTTCAAAATCATATAACACTCGTTTTTTTTTTGTAGCCTAATAATAAAAAATGCACACAAATACCAGGGATAACACAAAAAAGGAAAATAATTTTCTTGCTTGACAAACCGTTTACGTATATGCATTAAAAAGCAAGTTTTGTACTTGATACCTTTAAAATAAGGTCTTACTAGGGAAAAGATTTATGCTAAGTCATCTTGTAAAATAGTTCGTAGATAAATATCAAGCCATAAGCAAAAATAGTGTTTGTATTTTTCAACGTAAGATAATAAGTCATGGTTATCAATAATTTTTGAAGTACTGCTACTTTGAATATATATGACCTGTTTATCTTTTTATTCACTCATACGTTTTCAACTATTTGGGATCACCTGTGTGTGACTTGAGAAGTACTTAGCGACAAGAGAATTTGTTCGATAGTATCAAATAGCTGCATGTAATAAAATGTGTTGTCATTTGAAAATAAAGCCAGTCTGTTTGATGTTTAACTGTTCATTATGTAAGCTGCGTCGATGCACGTTTGATAATATATGTTATATGTTCTGCATATTTTATCATCTTGAACTATTTTGGATCACCTGTGTGTGACTTGAAAGGTACTTAGCGACAATATATTGATCGATAGTATCAAATAGCTGCATGTAATAAAATGTGTTGTCTAAAGCCCAGTCTGTTGATTTTAAACTAAATAACTCGTTTTGAATTAAACAATATATGTGCTCGCCAGAGGCTCGAATAATATGATTTTATTCAAACTTGTTCAGTTACATTAAATATTAAAACCATGCTCATTCACTAACCTCTTTATGAAAAAAAAACTTAAGTTATATATGAAAAAAAGTAACTTAAGTTATTTCAAGATGGCAATTTTTGACCGCTTGTTACAGAAGTTATTACTTTTTATATGTTGGGGATTGACGTCCGTTTGTTCATTATGTAGCTGCGTCGGTGAACGTTTACGATACTCTGTTATATGTCCTGCATATATTATTTATCTTGAAATTTTTTGCGCGTATTATCAGATAATGAATGAGTTAAATAATGGTGAAGCTCCACAAAAATGTTTTGAATCGAATACTTATTTAAATGCTGCTCGTTAGTTAAATATCAACAGGAATTATAAGATAATAGTAATATTAAACACAATGAACATGTTAAAGATGAAAAAGGCAAATATCACTGTCAAAAACTTTTCTATGCAAGTATAGAATATAAACTGCAAATATTCCTTTAAACAGATTATCTTTTTGCTGAAACATGATATAATCCCAATAATTTCATTTTAGCATTATCACTTTATCTTTACATAAAGCCAAATCCAGTTATAAGGCCATTGGCAACAAGAATGAACAGGACAAGATAGTTCCCAATCTCATCCAGAAATTTCTTTACTCTCCTACTTTTCTTTTACTGGCTCGAATTTCTCTTCTCTTTTTTCTACATTCATCAAAAGCCTTATTGATCTTATTGTTGAGGTTTTGGCGTCTTATCATACAAACTGCAAAAAATGATCTGAAAAGTCATAGATATTATGATGCAAATGAGTATAAACATTCTATTTGGGTTATTTTCATCTGATAAGACAGCTTTAAGTTGGGCAATATTGGCAATCATCAATGAAAAATCCATTAAGTTGTGAACAGATATTTTCCTTCGACCCCATAGATTTTCATTTTTTTCGGACCCAGTTATTGAATTTTTTCTTGAATTCGCGATTTGTTTTGAACGATCTCGGAATAAATTATTTTCTGTTGGTAGCTTTTGCGACGATTTTGTCATATTTGCTTCTGTTAAGGATATACTATCAAATGAGTTATTTTCATAGCCTATGGGTGATTCTTCAATATTCGGTTCTAACTTTTGCAGTGGTAATATTGACAGAGACGAACGCCGATGCATCATAGGGTACTTTGAAGAATTGGAGTTTACTGATTCACGCCGATGTAAAGGTTGACTTTCTTTATAAATTTCACCAGGAAGGTTCGGGTCTCCTTTCGAATGTTCTGAAGACTTGGAATTCAGTAAAGTGCGTCGAGACAATGGTTTGCTCTCTTGCGAAAGTGACTCCTCTGGAACTTGCCTAGCATCATTTTCTTCAAATGTATGTTTGACTTCATTGTGATCTGATTTTGTTAAAAGTCTTCCTTCTTGTAGTGTTTTCGGGATTTCTTCATTCAAGTGTAGAGGTTTACCTAGCATTTTACCATATTCATCAAGGAGTTCTTTTGATTTAATCTCTGGTTGTTGTCCAGATACAGATGATGGTTAACACTCTTTTGATTGTTCCTGAAACACAATTACTTTATGAATAAATATTTTTTATAAACTTATTGGGCTTATGATTAATAATAGATTTATCATTTACAATATACATGTATGTTCATACATTATTGTATTACAATATTTTCAGTGAATAATTGATTAATTTCAATTGTTTTTTTTTTTTTATTTCTTTCTTTTTACACCATTTTCCAACAGTATTTCAGTCATAAAGGCGGGTAGTTTCCTAACCATCGTTCCTGGAGAGTTTTTGTATAGTAATATTTGCTACCGCTGCTTCAGTTTGAGATCGACTCATTTTGGCAACTTTTAGCCCAAAATTATTCAAATTCCAAACACTTTGATAACCTTTGTATAATCGTACTAGCATACATGTGATAAACGTGAAAAAAGACATACAGTGAGATTATAACATTGTTGAGTACAATATTGAAATCTTTTGGACAAGTACAGAGCTGTAAAAACTATATAGGACGAGACTCTAGTCGAGTCTTATAACTGGGTATAGGTTTTGAAGCTGTGTACTGATCCACTAGAGTCAATATTATTCTCAAACAAGTGTAATAACAGCTCTATTTTACACCCAATTTTTTGGCTATAGTTATGTTTTATAAGGTTTGAAATTTACACATTTTTATTACATTATTATTATCTGGGTTTATTTTCGCTGGGATATTTAAAAAGTGTTAAAACTTTAAAAGTCGAAAGGGAAGAGAGCAAAATAACCACAAATGTCAATCGTAATTTAACTAAAAATAGTATTTGGGAAAGAAAAGGGGTTTGGAAAAATGGCATAAGTTGCTTTCGTGCCCTGTGTTCGTATTTTGGTTTGAAAAAAAAATACAACCTTTAACAACTTGAAAAATAAACCTTTAACCAAACAGAAAATTTTTCAAAGATTTAAAAAAAACCCAAAAGGGTTTGGGAAATTTTTCTTTTCCCGGGTTTTTAAAGCAAAAATTTTCAAAATCGTTGCAATTTTATACAAAGATTTAAAAAGTAAGAAATGGGAAATTTATTTTAAAAATTTTAGGGATTTAAAAAATTTTGGGGTTTTTTTAATTTTTTAAAAAACAAAAATATCTTTTAGAAATTTAAAACAAAGAATAATACGCCAGTTAAAAGTCAAGAAAATCTATACATATAACATATTAAACATATTTTAAAATGAGTGTCAGAAAATCAAAATGTCAATGAACTTAGTGGAACAATTAAAACAAAAAAAGTCTAAACCTGATGGTCTAAGTTTAGAAATAAAACCACAAACATTAATACATACAAATAAATTTAGAATAGAAAAATGAAACCATGTTAAAATGTCAAAAAAAAAAAGGAAAAAATATATTTATCGTTGTTTAGATAAAATGAGAGTAATATTCAAAAATAAAAACAGATAGTTTTCGGTTTAGCAAATTCACACTAGAAAGAAAAAAAAAAATAGGACATACACCATTTTAAGGTAAAATACAGTCCCAGCTTAATAGTAAAATTGAAATTACTTTATTTTCACACAATTCAAATATCAATATGATATTCAAATGTCGCTTTGCAAAAAGTGTATCTTTTATGATAAACCTTAGATAACATTTTAAATTTAATATCTTAAGCGACATTTATAGCATTTGATCACCAAAAAATGTAATATTTAAAACGTATGTCTCACTTCAGAGATTTTTATAGTGGAAAGAATTTAAATGAGTTACAAAAATTTTGATAAAGTAATTTTAAAAACCTAAAAGATGTCATATATCATTATCTTTTGCTAGATAAGATTCATTCGCAATAAAAGATGATTCACTAATATGACCAAAGGTACATTATGACACACCTGTTCTGATACTAAATTGTATGACATTGTGATCTTCAACTTTTTTAAGAAAACTTTTCGTGGTAAGCCTTCACATTTTTAAGCATAATCAAAAAAGCATCACCCGGAAAGACCTCTGTGAGCAATTATTTAAAGACCAAAATTTAATGGATAGAGGATTTGAACCGAAATCCGGCTAACTATGGATGGTTCGGAAAAAAAAAGAGCTTTGGTTACTTATTATATATTAGTTAAAGTAAATTCAAAGCTAAATATGCGACGAGAACCTATGATTTGTGGAAAAAACAAATGGCCTTTTGGCGATATTTAAGTTGTTTACGCTGCAAAATGTGATCGAGCCATAAAATTCGAAAAAACAATTTTCTGCAGTAAAAGACGATCAATGTCACCCTAGGCCAAGACATTTAAACATAACAGTTGTGATTGATATACTGTAAATTTAAGAGTTTTAATCACACATAAAATATTCGATTTATATTTCCTTCCCCTTAATGAATTAAATATCGGATACTTCCCTATTTCGTCTTTCATAACTCGTATTTTACGTCTCTACTGTCTGTTCTAGGCAACACGGTCTAGGTCAGTCCACAATCTCTTTTCCGTTTAAACCATTAATGTAAATACAAGCGTAACTGAATCATTTCCGTTCCCTGCTTCCTGCGTTTTGTTTATATCTTGGCAACACTTTACATTCCCGAGTATAACTTTCAATATGGTACCACAACTGTCTTTAATTTGGCGTGTGCGCCGAAGCGCAACTGCCTTTTATGGAAACAATTCAGATTTTGTGGGCAATTTTTTCCGTCAGTCTTAGCCGAAAACATTTCGATTTGTGAGAGGGTAGTTTTGTTTATTGATTTTTAAAAACGAAACAGTCATTCGTGTCGTGCTATGTTAAAAAATAACGTACTACATATTTTTGTAGAATAATAGCTCCTTTAAGGAATTGTTTGCACTTCCGTGGATATTTTAATAGACTCTTACTTCCCGAAATTTTGCTGTAAAAAATATTTTCTTTTATTTTTTTGTCAAGGCAATTGATTTTTTGGTGGTTTGAGTAGAATGTTGATTTGCCGAATACTGTGATATTTTAACCACAGAAACTTTCGTCTGTAGTTTTAAAACGAGGTGTTATATGTTTATTTATAAGAATGTGTACAGACTGGTGGTTCAGAGGAGAATTTTGAAGCATTTCAATAAAATAGTAGATTGATCCCCCGATAAATCAGTTATTAATAGCTCTTTACTTAACACCAATGTCAAGTATATTTTATATCTTTGACAAGCATGAATATGATTTTGTGAATTTCCTCATACGTGTCAGGAAACAGTCTTTCATTATTGACAGGTAAGGTTTTACCATATCAACATGCCATGTAAATCTATTCATGATTTTTAATGCACCATTATTTTTGTTTACGCGTATACAAAATAAATCCTGAATTTAGTCTTTTTGATATTCATCCCAGATATTTCATTCCAGTGTGTCTTCTACTCTTATTACATACCTGGGCTTGAAATATAACTACTGTATCTTATGTCTTATGTTTTAATAGAAACTATTTTGTTTTTATTTGACATGAAATAAATGCATGTTATGTTACTATTTTCAACTATTTTGTTACTATTTTTATATTCTGTTTGTATATTTGTAACATTTATAATAATAAAAAACATCTTGTTTATTTTGACTACTGTTGTGTATACATTAAATATTCTTATCTCTAGCAAGCCTACCAAAGTTCATGATGAACAATGTCTTTCGTCCGCCCATTTTTCTATGATTACCAATTCTGGTTAAATCCAATTTACCATTGAAAAGTTTATAAGAAGATATCAGGTCATCAGATATCTACTAGTTCATCGTCACTTGCAACATTTCTTAATTTGATGCTTTGCATCAATGCTTTTCTTGTAACTTCTTTTATTTACATGACGCTATGTAAGTGGACAGTGATGTGTTCATGTATTTTAGATGAATTTGATAAAAATCGGATTGTTTGAAAACATATTTCAATTAGCCATTACTCGGGGGAAATACAGTTTATTACTAAGGCAACTTAAAAACGATGGAAGAACGAGTCTACTTATTGTGTTCACAAAAAAGTAAAATGTTAAGGCACCCGGTAAGCGTACAACGACCGGAAACAGCAGGAATTTGTAATCGCAAGACATGGACCATATTGAATAAGACAAGACTGGTAAAGTAATTTCGTTTGCCCAATATGTAAACTTATTTAACTCATAATTGGTGATTTTCGATGTAATTGTACAGAAAACCAATGAAGGTTTGTAGCAATTACAGGTGTATTTCAATCTTTCAATGAATATAGAAAGATATAATATATCTACCCTTTTTTAGGAAGGATGAGGTCATGCACATTTTAAATAATAAGTAGGTTAAATATTAAGCTTAAGCTTTGCAGATGGACCTCGTGATAATGTTATATATCTCATGACAGGAATGCATCATAATAAGGAATACTAAACTCGTGGTAAAAGTAAAAGATAAGGTACAGTGGTCACGTAGTTATGTTACAGTTTCTCATCTTGAATAAGGAACAGTGCTCCCGCAGTAATGTAGCAGTTATACATCCTAGATAACATTAAGCGGTCTCGTAGTAATTTAACATTTATACATCTAAGATAACAAAGTCTGGTCTTTCATTAATGTAATAGTTATGAATCTTAACTAAATGAAGACTGGTCTCGTCATAATATAACAGTTATACGTCTTAGATAATCCTTATTTTGATCAAATGGTGTCTGACATTTATCCGCATGAACTACAACTTAATAAAACGAACTCTTGAAATTTTAGTACATCATTTTTGGATCTTCATATTACTATCAACAATAATTCTATTCACACGAAAATTTATGATAAAAGAGATGACTTTGACTTTTGTATAGTTAATTATCCACATTTGGATGGAGACGTACCCCATGCAACATCCTACGGGGTTTATGTTTCTCAGTTAATTAGATTCGCTAGAGCTTGTAACAAAGTAAAGGATTTCAACGAGCGGAATATTTTTATTACCAGCAAGCTTCTAAAACAGGGCTACCGCTATCATAAATTACGGAAATATTTTACTAAATTTTACAATCGTAACTTTGATTTAATTTCTAAATTCAATAGTGATTTAAAAACTCTTCTGCGACAAGGGATTAGCCAGCCTGGTTTTTATGGCGATGTGGTTTACAAACTTCGTAAGATTTTGGGTCATGGTAATTTTTCTGCTGTTTTTACTAAAATTATTAAACGTTTTATTAAAAGAGGTTATGACCCTACTATTTTAAGACATACTGCATGTTTAGTGTTCAACCCTTTTACAGTTGGACACTTCGCTTTCCTCTTTTGATTGCATCTGACGGACCAAGTGGGAGACTCTATGATGGATAGTTCGTAAAGCCCTTTGGGACTGAATTGTCTTAATGTTCGTCTTCTGCCTTGCTTCGTCGGGCCCTTGTAGGTGATTTTCTTGTTGCTCTGTCTTCCTTTAGGACATTGAGTACTTTTGTTATGGTCATTGGGTTTACTTTTATATGTTTCTACATGATCATTTTAGTGTTTTACTTATTTAACCTTTTGTAACCATGACAACTGTTAGAATTTCACTTGGCGCGGGATTCATTTTATTTACACTGTCTCGTTTATAGGAACATGGTGGGGCTAAGAGCGAGGTTTGGTGCACCATTAACCGGTTTAAACTCCCCAGCAGTCATTATTATGCTGCTGACCGTTCCAAGGCGGCGCCCCACTGTGTTCCTCAGATGTATGTCTATGTTGTTTCATACTGTTTTGGTGACACTTTTGCTTGTGTCCCTTGTTGTTTTCTCGTCTACGGTAAGTATCTTCCCCATTGCCTCTAGTTTTTATTTCTTTGATTAACCCCCCCCCCTTCCCCCGGTCTCCTGTCCCCTTCCCCTTTGTGGGCCTATTATTATTTTTTTTGAATTCCTAATCAGTTACAAATTATTTATCATTTAATGATTAACGTGTCGTTGCCCTGTCCTTTTTATGTTTGGGGTCCGCCTGGGCTCCTTGCCATTGGTTCTTGTTGCTGGGTCATATGGGGGTTGCGTTCATTGAACGCTGCCTTTCCTTGTTGATCTTGTTTTTCATATTTTAGAAAATGTAAGTGGTCTCGTAGTTATGTAACATTTATACATCTGAATGAGGTAAAGTGGATTCGTGTTGTTATGAGATGGACTGGTCTCATGGTAATGTAAAGGGGCAGGGGACATATCCAAATGATTGCCCCGGTAAAGTTTTTTAATAACTCAGACATGGTGTTTTGAAGGTACTGGAGAGTTTTGATATTTCTCTGTCATTGTAATTCTTTCTTGTTTGTGTGTAGGAAATGAGCAGTATTTTGGGGTTTTACCCGAAACTAAGTATTTTGGAAGCTTTGTATGTATTTGTGACTAAGAATGGGGGTGAAAAACTTAAAAATCAAGCTTCGACAGTTGGCGCCAAACAAGATAAATTTTGTGAAAAATCTAAACGTGTGACAGACACTTTATCGGTCATTTTTGTAAATGCCATTAATTGCACTGTGTGTTAGTGACATTTTTAAAGGTATCGGGCGAATTCTTGAGTATGCTGCAATTTCATGAAGATTGCCCATATTGATATATTTTAGATGTGATTTTTTATGGTAGGGGGTTGTCAATCATTATTGTTAGGAGCAAAATAACAAAGTTATAGTGTGGTTTGCATAAAAGTCTTGGCACAAGGGTTGTTGTGACCACGTATGAAGACAATAGACCAAGAACTGAAAAAGTAATGATCAAGGTTAAAGTTTGCGGACGGCAACGGGAACGCCGAGGTGTCTGAGGCAATACCTTTTCTGTTTCTTTTTCTTAAAGAAAAGCCAAGCTAATAAGGTAGACTGGTTGCTGAGTTATGTATCTATTCTTTTCAATAAGAAAGACCAATCTCGAAGTAATGTAATAGTTATGCATCTCAAATAAGGTAGACTGGTTTTGTCATAATGTAACAGTTACTTAAATAAGGCAAACTGATCTCGAAGTAATGTCACAGTTTTACATCTTAAATCAGGTAAAATTGTCGTGTAAATGTAACCGTCACACATCTCAAATAACGTAAATTGGTTGCGTTAAAACGTAACATTAATGTAACAGATATTCATCTCAAATAATATAAAGTGGTCTCGTTCAAATTACATGTTGCCCAACACTTAGATGGCTTTTCTCATCCAACCTATTTGTAATCTTTAACCCCCTGAACTTTGTATGTTGGTCTCATGATCATGTTATAAATCTTAAATGATGATGATTTGTCTTGGTTTTTTATATTATTTGAGTACATGTAGTCGGACTTCCTTCAGCAGGTAGGCAGGCCTTGTGATAATGGTTTACATCTTATCAGGTATACGGTAAAACACTTAGTCTATATGAATTCAATAAACGGACTCAATGTAAAGATCTTCATTTTTAAACTCTATGTATATCACAATTGATTTTCCTACTGAAAATAAGATACAATTTTCCGAAAACCGTATTGCACCGATAAGATAGCTGCACATCGATCCAACGATTTTTCAACGGAATATACATGTGTACCTTATATCATATTTGTGTTGTCTAGTATAAGGTTCGTAATCATACAATCAGCACCTATAGAATGTTGTTGGTTTCTTCGTGTTTGATTAAGAACAATGTTTTAGCGATACGAATTTTACAAATGGATTAACAAACTAGTAATTGGAAATAATGAGTACTTGATTCGTGTTTCATGCAAAGAAGTAAAGATATTCTTGTATCGATTGAAAGTTATATCACGCCGTAAAGTAAATATTATACAAGCTTATCTGTAAACGAAGACAAAATATATTATCGATCTCAAAATGGGAAAAGTACATTTATTTTTTTTCTTAAATTGTGTATTTTTTTTTTACTTTTGAATACAGATAATGAATTTTTAAAGAACATATGTTGTTTTTATATCTTTAATCAGTAATAAACTCGAGTCTTGATTAACGGAAAGTTCATGATACGATTATAAGTAAAATCAAATTGATATCTTAAGCGTCTCTCATATTGTATTTTGATCATTACAAAGCTTTCGAACATTTTAAATATTTCAGATGTAGCTACTGAAAGGATCTTATATTGAAATAGGAAATAAACGAGATCCTTATTTTCCAGAGTCCAATGTCAGACGGGATAAGACTAGACTAGTAAGTAAAATATCGTTTTTGTTCTAACATTGTTTACGGTTTGGGACGCTAAGGGTTGTTTGAATTCTTCGCATTTTATTTAATTTATTGTTTTTGCTACATTTTGTTGCTCTCGTGCAAAAGCTTCACATCAGCTTCACATCGGCAGACATGTATCTTAATTCTTATGTTCAAGATTGTCATTTGGAAATGTTGAATACTGCTTAAGCCAGTGCTAGTGGGCGGGCATTGTACCACTTCCGTCCTAGAACAGGCTCAATAAAGTCGCACACGCACCATTATGGCGTTTTTAGAGATTCGGTTTTTCTCTAAAGTACGTTTGTTACGTTACGTTTGTACCCTTGTGAAACTAAAAACTGTCTAACGACTCCTTACGCTTATGACAGCCCATAATGTGGCTATACGAAATTGCATCACTTTCTCGTGTGGCCTTTTATATATGTATGACATGAAACAATGTTAAAATCGAGACAGTTAAAGAAAAAACAGAAACATTATAATACGCTCTGACGAGGAACATCTTCATTCTAATGCGCGTGTCCTATAAATGCACCTAGAAAAGCTTAACATTTATATAATTATGTCAGACGCGGTCTCTTCATTTGAATTTTGATTAACAAGACACCTTTCATTTAACCAGTTTATCAGGGTAGCTTCGTTTTTAAAACATAGTTTCTGGGCACGCGCCGGGCTTATTTGGTAATATTATTATTATTATTATTTGAGGACGCTTTTGTTATTATTTATTTATGAACATCATATCAGGTAGCTTGTGTGGTTTAATGTTGTCATGGTAATAAGACGTTTGAAGATGTAAACGTGAAGAAGATAAAAACGTTAGTTAAATATCGCTTCATAGTTGAAGTTTGCGACGAATGATATTGTGTTAACATAATTTAAGAACGCTTATCGACCGATGCAATGTACATGTACATACCGGTAAAAATCTATGAACAGTCTTCATTTTGCATTTTATGGCATCGATTCAGCACCATAGCATGAATATGAATAAATAATCTTATTATAACAATGTTTCAGGGCAATTGTTGGAGATAAATGAAGTTTCAAGGAAGTGTATTGGCCTAAATGCTGTTGATATAACAGAAATATTAAAACTTTTTATGAATTTCAGTTAGTCTTTAACCATCATTTCAGCTCTCCAATGGATATTGGCGTTGAACAAAAACTTGATAGTGGCATGCATGCCAATTCTGAAACTGAATCCAAAGCAGAAAAAACATCTGAGGAGCTTCATAAAGATAGGTATAAAGCTCAAGATATAAGGAGTATTTGTCAGTACTTTTATTGTCGCGACTAAATTTTCTTTCTTAAAGAAAAAGTTATGAAAGTAGTGTGGGACTAAATGTTGTTATATTAGATAATTGTTGTTACTATGACATCGTTTCAGCACTTCTGTGGGACTTAATGATGAACAAAAACCGGATACTAGCACACATGTCCATTCAAAAATAATGGAAATAATGGAAGAAACTCAAACTAAACAGACGAAAATGTCAGAAGAATGTGACAGAGAGAGGTACGACAAAGCCAGAACTATTCAATTCGAATAATCAAATTATATCTGTTATTGAAAATGTTCTACTATACGAAGAGGTAAATTATAAGGTTATGTGAATTGTAATAGATATATATGTCATAGTTTGTGGGATTTATTTGAGTAAAAATGTTTATTAAGTTTATATAATCGTTTCAGGACTTCAGTAGGGCATTATGTTGAACACAAAAGTGATACAAGTACACGGATCCATTTCGAAACTGTAGCAGAAACTGAGAAGACGATGACATCAAAAGAGCTTGATAAAGAGAGGTATAACGCTATAAGACATTTTAAGAAGTATTTATTTATCAATAGATACCATTCGCGGCGTAGATATAATTTCGGTCTCTTGATATTGTATAAAGTTTCAGAACATGTTTCAAATGAATTATTAATAAAATCATATTTTTCAAGGCATTTATGTAGATTTATTTGATGCTATTACTGTATTGTTTCAGGACAAATGTCGAACATATTGTTATAATTAAACATTGTTTCAGAAATGAATATTGAGTATATAATTTGGATGAATTTCGAACAACTTGCCTCTCATCTTTGTGGGTTAAAATCCCATCTTGTGAGAAAGCTATTCAGATAGATAATGGATCATCGATGGTTATTATAAGACACCCTATCTTATCTGAAATAATGCATTAGGGGAACCTGAGTTCTTCATCCACCATTATAGGTGAAAAGTTGCCATATGACATTTTAAAAAATATACTGTAGTTACACACTTTAAGGGCGCTGGGGGTTCATGTTGAATTAAAGTATCGTTTCAATGCATGCGTTGGGTTAATGTTCCTATTATAACATGGTTTACGGACGATGAATGGGTTACATAATGATATCATAATAATATTGTTAAGGGACAGAAAAGAGCTTATTTTTTGTAATTTAAAATCTTTGTTTCATAACTGAATGTTGGCTATTACAGAACATAAACCCGATTTCCATATTCAAAAAAATGTGGAAACCTGAATTCCACGGGAAATTAATACATAAAATGTAAGAAGTACTTAATAAAATAAGGTATGATAATGATGTCCAAGACATTTAAGAAAAATATTAATTCATAAATGTTAATTTTTTTGTGGCTTAGATCTTTTTATATGAAAGGTAAGGAAATTGAAATGCAATATAGACCTTAGTTTTGTAAAAATTATGTTTTGTGTCGTTTAAGGGCACTATGTGGGGCGTAAAAACGTAGTTCCTGAACGTATAAATGGATTGTTTATGTATCAATAACATCGTTCTTAGAACTTTATATGTATAAATTAGACGAAAATTACATCGTCTCAGGATACTTTAGGGCTGAATGTTGCATCAAAGGAACATAATTTAAGAAATTCAGTAAAATGATGTATTTTAAAGAAAATATCGTTCCAGTGATCTAGTGGTACCAATTGAGGAACAAAAACCTGATAATGATAAACTTGCCAAATTTGATGAAAATAGAGAAACTGAAGTTGCAAAGAGGATAGTGTCAGAGGAGCTTGATAAAATAAGGTATGGCATCCAAGACAATTTATTAACCAATGAAAACTTCATGTCTGTAATCTGGGTATTTTTATTATGGAAAATATGAAATAAGTTGATTTTTGGTTATGTTTGTGCCTTAATAAAATCTGGAATCTTGATCAGTCAATAATTGTCTTAAATTTTGTGAAGAAGAATAAGTCTGCGCGTTATGAACGCATGGGAAGTGTCCATATTCCGTCTGAAAATATTTATTACTTAGAAAATAGACTCCGTGTAATACTTACTGCGTTATAGCTAAGTTGATTTAAAGTTAAGATTCAATATAACTATGTGTAGGCCACGATGATTCATATAACTGTCAGTCAAGTCACATGAGTAACCTTCCGTTAATAAAACAAATGATCAGCAGTCGGATTTATAGGGCACTATATAGGGCGTAAAACGTAGTTCCTGAACGTATAAATGGGTTGTTAATTTATCAATAACATCGCTTTAGCTTCATAGAACTTAGAACTTTATTTGTATAAATTAGACGATGATTACATCGTTTCAGGATACTTAAGGGGCTGAATGTTGCATCAAAGGAACATAATTTAAGAAATTCAGTAAAATGATTTATTTTAAGAAAATATCGTTCCAGTGATCTAGTGGTACCTATTGAGGATGAGGAGCAAAACCCTGATAATGATAAACTTGCCAATTTTGATGAAAATGGAGAAACTGAAGTTGCAAAGAAGATAGTGTCAGAAGAGCTTGATAAAATAAGGTATGGCGTCCAAGACATTTTTTTATTAAACAATGAAAACTTCATGTCTGTAATTGGCGTATTTTTATTATGGAAAAATATGAAATAAGTTGAATTTTGGTTATGTTTGTGACTTAATAAAATCTTGAATCTTGATCAGTCAATAATTGTCTTAAATTATGTGAAAAAGAATAAATCGGCACGTTATGAAAGCATGGGAAGTGTGCGTTTTCCTTCTTAAGATATTTATTCCGTAGAAATTAGACTCCCTGTGATATTAACTGCGTTATAGCTAAATTTATCTAAAGTTAAGATTCAATATAATAATGTGTTATTGGAGATAAGAGGCCACGATGATTCATATAACTGTCAGTCAAGTCACACGATTTACCTCCCGTTAATAAGACAAATGATCAGCAGTCGGATTAACCGAACAAAAGAAAATCAAATTATGAATTTATGAAGTAAACTTATGTATTGATTTGCAATAAATGTAATAAAAACTGTTGACATAGTAATAAATGTCTTTTAAATCGTCGATTATTCCAGGCAAATTAAAGTTGTATAGAACTCGACTCAATCAATTTCGGACACTTAAACGTCAAAGAGAAATATTGGAACAAATAGTGTAAAAACGAATATTCGAACATCAAATTCTTTTTTCGTTCCCAGCTGTAATTTATATGATTACTGAAAATAATGCACGAGATGCCAATGAAACCTTTATATGACAGATGTTCAGATTGTTCATGGGCAATAATGTTGATTTATTAAATGATGCTATTATTGTATCGTTATATGATACTTTGGAGACTCTTATTTTTGTATTTATTATAACATTGTTTCAAGAATTAAGACATTAATGGAGATTATTTATGACGTGGGGATGGCTTAAGGTGGTCACTATAGTGTCGTTTCAAGACACTGGTAGTTAACGAACGCTCAATTGGTAAAATGATGACATTGTAATAAAGCGTTTGAGAACGTTCTGGGCTAAATATTTATTATAATTACATCGTTTTATGACTCTAGTTTGGCCTAATGTGAAACAAAACCCCGATATTGATAATGTTGTCCATTTAAAAAAAATGTAAAAGCTGAAAATTCACAGATATCAGAGATATGACGGTCAAGACAGTTTGTTATTCCTGTTTTTGTTGTTGTTATTCTGCTGTAGAGATTGATTTTCCGTATTAAATATATATTTTTTATTACTTTGTCTCTTCACTTTGTTGGGCATTTCATTATCAAAACATAGTTTCTGGGCATTTATTTTTAGCACCACTTTGATGGGACGTCAAGATGGACAAAAATCCTATACTGGCACCAAAGTCCATTCAGGAGTTGCGGTAAAATATGAAACTGAACAGACGATTATGTCAGAAGAGCTTGACAAAGATAGGTATGACTCCAACAAAATCTTATTTATTACATGTATATGTTCAATTATATGAATTAATAGATATTTGTTTTTACAATATAAAATGATATCTTAAACATATTGTGAATGTTCTAGACTGATACATATTGTGTATGTAGAAGTTTATTATGGTTTGTAAACTTCGCCTTGTCTTGTTGATCTTTTGTTCTCCTTTTTTCGAGGGAGAGGGATTTCTTTTCGTACATGTTACCCTTTAATATGTGACAAAGATGTAAAAATGTAACAAAACAAAAACACATGAAGGTACAGTTTTTTCAGCAGTGCATTCATCATTGCCTACAGATAAAGTTTTATCTAAACAAACCATACCAATTTTATTTCATTGCAATTGAAATAAATATTTTTAGAGAACAAGATTTGATATTTGAAAGGCCGATGTGTTTGATTTCATCCGACAATGGACGTCTTGAAGTTGTAGATGACACAGTAAGGGCATTAGAGAAAATTGAGATGCCATTAAATGTTGTAGCTATAGCTGGCCTTTATAGAACAGGTAAATCCTACCTGATGAATCGATTGACTGGAAGAAACTCTGGTAGGTGGTTTTAATGATCAATTCGATATAATAAAAGTCTATAAAATCATATGTGAAGTTTTCTTTCCGATAACCATAGATTTTGTGAACCGTGGAGGGAATTACCATGCTGTTTGTACACTTAACCAGTTAAACAACACATTTTAAAGAACCTTCGATGCCGACCTTTTTAGCCAAATAAAGACCATTAACGATCGAATTATAGTCTTTTTCCAGTGTCTCTACAATAACAGATTAAGCAGGATAACGTTTTTGTTTAAACAAGAATACTCAAGTTAAAATTTTATCGATATCTAGTCCTGGTAGTCGAGTTTATTAAAAGTAGCAAACCCCGTACTTACAATAGCCTCTTCCTTTTTGTTCATCTTTTAATCTATAGAAAAGCACAGCTTATCAAAACTATTATCTTATTTTCTTCAAACATGAAAGTTGGAAATGATTTCAAAAACATCTTCTGATATCTACATGTATATCTATAAATAATATATATGTTGCATATATGTTCTTTCAATTGAGATTTATGATCTTAAACGTTAAAAGGGGAATAGTTTTACTATAAAAAATTAATAGTTCCGTTATATAGTACATTATACTCGTATTTGTTTTACAATTTTAGGGTTCCTGATGGGTAGCTCAATAGAGTCATGTACTAAAGGTATTTGGGCCTGGTGCAGACGACACCCTAAAAAACAAAATGAAGTATTACTGTTACTTGATACTGAAGGTTTAGGAGATGCTACGAAGGTGATTTATAAAAAGTGTTTGATAAAAGTATATATAATTAATGGAAATACTTAGTATAGAGTTATCTTTGTTTTAGTTTCAGAATATGTAGCCATGATGTTTTGCAAACGATACGCTGTTGATTTATAAATGCATACTTACTTGGACTTTGCTTTGGAGAAAGCTTGAAGCTCATTTGAATGCCTCTTTGATCGGTCCGCCTTCTAGGACTAACTAGTATGGTGTAACATGAGGAAATATGGTCCTGGCCCAAATAGATCCATTTGTTCATTGGTAAAAAGAGCTTTTCCTGGTTGTTCTTTGCTTTTGCTATAATAGCATTTGATATAAATTGTTATATTTATGTAGATATAGGACACTTTTGTGAAGATTTTGTAAATGTTCTGAAAACATTGAAAATGTAAAACAATATATATGTTAAAATTGTCAAATAAATGTCTTTATAGGGGGATATCGACCATGACAATAAAATATTTACTCTGACTACTTTAATCAGCAGCACGTTAGTCTACAATGTGATGTCAGCTTTTAATCAAGATGCAGTTGAGAAACTAACGTATCCTTTTTCTGCTGTTTTAATTTCTTTTTCATCGCGTATTGCAAGACGCTATTAGGTCTGCTCATGTCATATGTAGACAGTTGGTTGTAATGGATATACATTACTATGAATTTCAAGAATATTACTATGAATTTCAAGAATAAGCGTCCTTTTTAATATATCATGGACTGTTACTCGTTAGTTGTATAACACAATAAGGTTTGACATAATTGATAGATAAAACCAGTGTTATGATATCTGAAATATGAATTATGGAAAACCTGCAATTAAACCGATGTTTCCAAAAGCAAAAATGAGAGCACATCGTTATACCTGAATAATGTCGTCAATACAGTGTTGAAGACATTAAAAAAATTATTACGTTAAATGACTTTATGTATTTGACCTGGGAACTTAAATCTTGAAGACGCATTACCATTATTAACCCAAGAATTTTAAATTTAAATAACGCTTAAACGATCGCAAGTACTTCTTTTTAATTTTGTTATTTACTTCCTTGACAACTTTTTATATATGTCACTATGTTATCACAAAATATAAAAGTATCCGCAAACGATCCGTCTAATGATGATCTTCAAAATATTATGCCTCAATTTGTACTTTGTGTCCGAGATTTCAATCTTGACCTAGAACAGAATGGAGACGAAATAACGGCAGATGAATATCTAGAAATGTGTCTCCAAACAAAAACCGGTGAGACCCCAGAAGATGACAAATATAACAGACCACGAGAATGTATTAAGAAATACTTCACACGAAGGAAAGTGTTTACATTTGACAGACCAGCCAGCCGAAAAGTAATGAGAACTTTAGATTTGGCCAGAGAAGAAGACCTTAACGAAGATTTTGTGCATGAAACAGAGAAATTCTTGGCATATATCTATACTTGCCCAGGGAAATATCTTCTTAATAAATCACCCGTAACAGGAAGCAGTAAGTGGTTTATTATCATTAAATATTGTCTCATCCTGTAGAAAAAAAAACGCTCGTGAGACTGATATATATGAGAAAATGTTTAAATAAATGTTTCAATTTCTTGTTATAATCATTTTATTATTTGTATATATATTTATTTACATTTGTTTCAGTTAGAGTTTGAACAATCAGAATTGTAAGTGAAACTATACAAATATGAATTGAATGGAGTAGTTTGATAGATATTTTTTAATGTTCTCTACTTTTTGTTCTATGCTAGAGTATCAAATAGTGTATGTCTAAGTGTAAGTATTCTATGTAGAAACCTAAAAAAAATAAAAAATCTCGATTTGTTGTATAATGCAAAGTCAAATTAACAGTAAAAAGCTATGTTTAGGAGACAATATCAGTAATTCATTTTAGTTTCGTTGGCCCTTTGTCCAAAATAAGCTTTTTGGTTTTGAGGGAACATGTTATTTAAATTTATTAATGATATTCTCATTGTAGTGCTAGCTAAACTTCTAAGAGAATATGTAACTACAATAAGTGATGGCAATGTACCATGTGTCGAAGATGCTATGCTGATCATGACAAGACAAGAAAACAAAAAACACGCAAAGGTAGCTGCCGAAGAGTACAAAGTATTTCTGAAACAAATACAGCTTCCGGTATATGACAAAAACAAATTGTGTGATTCAAACTTAAAGTTCAAAAAAGAGAATTTATCAAGTCTGCAGTCCAAACTGATGTTCGATACAGACAGCAAATTCCAAAAGTCAACAGAGGTAAAAAGAAGTATTTGTCTTTTAAAGAGTTTGTTTATCTTATTTACGAATTACATCACATTTAAATATTGATCAAACAGCCTTTCTTCTTTAGATTTTCTTTTGTTCTCGTTATTGTATTCAATATCTATCTAATTTAATCTAACTGGTTTGACCAGATAGGAATATGAGAGATATTCTCAATAAACAATGTTGTCCTTATAAACGTTACTTGTCGTCAACTTAAATGTTCAGATATACAGAGTTCTCTATTTGCATCCTATGAATGAATTTACGATCTACAATGTAGAAAAGTATTTAGTAAAAATATTATGTCAGCTCATACTTCTTGCTATTATTTCCTCAACAATATTTACATCATTCTATTTTTGCAGGCTGAAATGCAAACCCTTTATGAGCATTTCGAAAAGCATAATTCAGGGCTTTTGTATGAGAAATGTATAAATACTCTCCACAAAATGCACGAGAAAACTGTGAAAGCAAACATTAAGGTGGGGAAGTACGCAACTTCTGGTGGTCACGATGTCTACGACAGAGACATACGTTTTCTATATGATGAATATAATGAAGAACTCAACATTATAGACATCGCTGAGGTACTTTTTTGGTTTGGTCCTCTTCATCATCAGACACTCGCGCTTTTCCTGTTACAAAGCATGTTTTATTTTAATTTTGGTTTACACTTTTAGCAGTCTTATTTGTATTCTTTTATTTTTTTCCAACATCACATCAATAATTTAACTTTATTAATGTCTTTTCTGGTTTTTTATACCTTGAATTGATTGGCTATAATTGCAAACTATGTTAAACTGCGGTGCTCCACTAGAAGTGTCATGGAACGCACCAGAATTGGTTAACAAGTAAGAACTAACAGTGTCATATGATCTTGTAGTGACTATATGTCCTATGGCGGTTCATCTTGTGTATTGTGTATATATATACGTATAACACTGTCACTAAAAGAATACTTACTCCTTACTAGCTCACAGACTACTTCCAGTGTATACCATTTATGCAAATTGACTGACTAGTTATCCAGTTGCTTAACAAAAGATTACATAGTTTTGTTTGTGGTACTGATTTTGAGCAAATGACCTAGCAATGAATATAAAATGCGGGGCTAAAATGTTAATGATAAAACTGGAATGGTCCGTTAGAAAGGCGCTCTGTGTGTCGACGACGGGGGAAAGATAGTAGTAAGAAGGTACTGATAGCGGTACGGAGGATTAGGGATTAATAAGTTCATCTAAACACTAGTCCTGTTGTTGTTGGTGTTTTTTGTTGTTTTTTTTTCGATATTCTGCTGAGTTCCTTGCCGGTTGTCCTGTATGAAGTAGCGTCGCATTTTGTTTAGTTGTGTTTTGTTTACATTTTTGAAACTAAGCTTTTTGTTACAAGAGAACTATGTGATGTACTTAGAGACACCTATATTGATTACAGAGAAAAAGGGCACAACACGATTTTGAAAGACAAATGGCACATGAGAATAAGCAGATAATGACAGAGGATAAAAGATTGACAGAGAAAGAGTCAAAAGGTAAATTATTCAGTTATATCTGTTTTTGCATTTGTCTTGATGACAAGCAAATTACGTGTAATTATTTAACAATTTTCATTCATTTCAAGTCCTGAAAATGTTACATGGCCTATTTCCTAACGATTAAGAATGATGCTATTAAATTCGTGGTCTTCAGTCTTATATCAAAACTGTCTTAACTGTTTTGTCTTCATTTTTTCTGCACGTATGGCTGTCTGTTCTGAAAATTTTATTTTTCAAATGATATCGTTTGTAACAAATAGAACTTGTAACAACAAAACTAGACACAATGAAACAAGAACTGATACAGTCACAAGAAAAAGAAAGAATAAAGCTCGAGGCAAAACTTATTGAACATCACAGATTATATGAAGAAAGAATAGAAAATGCTAGAAAGGAGGAAAAAGAACGCGAAAGAATAAGGGACGAGGAACATGATGCAAAAATCAAGAGAATAAAGGATGATTATAAACAACATGAACAAGAAAGAAAACGACTTGAAGAAGCCAGACGATTTGCTGAACAAGAAAGAATGAAAGCTGAGAACCTCGCAGCAGAAAATTGGATGTTGCGTACAAGGCTTAAAGAAAGTGAACAGGGCAGAAATTGTAATATATCATAGCGTTTAAAAAATTTATGAAATTGTTATCATTTTAAGATTTAATTACCATTCGTGTTTTGTATGTTTAGTGCTCAGATGCATGCATTTATGATTTGAATATGGTAACCTAGTTCGAAATATTTTTTTTTAACTTTTTAAGGATAATAATCTTGAAATCATAACATTGTATCTCTTGACATATTCATAAAAATGAATAAGCATTTGCACATACCTCGACTGTGAATTATATTGTTATGCAATTGAATTAACCTGAATTCGGTCATAGTCTTCAATGTTTCCAATCACGAACTTGTAATTTACACAGTCGTGGGAAAAGCTATTAAAATGAAGAGTTTCACATTATTGTACGTTATTTATGCTCATTCTAACAACATATCAAAGAGACATGGCTATAAATAACAGCTATATCTGTAATCACACAATGGAAGGTTTGTCTGTATTTAACTGTATATCTGCTGCTTGTAGTTTACAAAAGTTTTGTAAAGAAACCTTACAAAATACTTGTATGAAGAAAAATTCATATGTGTTAAATAAAAGTAATATTCTATAACAGTTTTATCAGGAATCACTATAAGATGATGGTATAACATTATATAAAGTAAACGTTTATAAAGTAAATGAAACTATTTCATTAGAAACGCCTGTTATACTTTATACACTTGTTAATGTAGAAAAATGACAGTTTAGGTTCACTACTAATATCTATTTTAATAAGAAAAGACGCACACAGTTGCAAAAGCGAAATGCGAAATTGTTTTATTTCATAATTTATGTATATGAAATAAACATGACAGACATGTATATTTATCGTAGGTTCATTTCACAATATGCAGGTATACTATCAGTTTTAAAATATTTGACAGGTTATATTGCTCTATTTAAACGATTTTTTCAAAATACAAAGCAGAGCCTTTATTCAAACAACCGTTTGTATACGGTCCAAAAACCTGTCAGAAATATCTATAACGAATTTTTAAGGCAGAAAACTATATTTTTATATAAAAAAGTTAAATTTCTTAATAAAATTACAGCAGGTGTGTGTTAAACTATATAAACGTTACAATTTTTCAATGAAAAAAAGACTTTACAAACGTGCAGTATTATAAAAAATGAAAATACACGATGGTCAATATGTCGCAGTTGCTACTCAAAATACATAAATTGTGAAATGTATTGTTGACAAATGAAATGTAAGATATAATAGAAAAGCTCGAAACAGACGTAAATCTTGACCGTCACATTTTGTACATAGCTAGAATAAATGTCAAGTAAGATCTCAAAGTTACTTCTGCTATTTCCCGCATAACAATATTTATTCGTTAACAACTATTTGAATCATAAATAAAAATAAATCTAAAAAGAAAGACTTTTTAGAGGCAGATAACATCAAACATATGCTCTTTATCAATCTTTGTATCTCATTCCTGCTACAACAGAAAAGTGGATTTTTTATCGATTTTACATCAAATGTCTCTGAAATAATAAATAATAACTTTCAAATTTGGGATTTTTTATATTATGAAAAGAAAAGGAATCGGTATAATACTGATTACTGGTTTTCGTTTTCTCAAAAGTGCTTTTCCATATTATAAGTTTAAGCACTAAGCAAACAAATTAAGTTTTTAAGTTCAAGTTTCAGTTTCGATTACTATATGTTAATTTTTCTTTTCTTTTGATATATAGTATACCTGACTAAGTGATGCAAGGGAGACCAATGACCAATGAGACCATTATATGGATAATGGTAAAATGTAATTTCCATAATAAAAAAATGTATATCGGACTGATGTTAATTGCATACTAATAAGGCATATACGGAATCATTATTCATAATAATTTAAAACACTCAATTATTAAAGAGCAGACAGTTTGTATCCTCATAAAGACTTGTTTATAATAGAAATACATGTAGTCAGTTTGCGATATAATTCATGAAATTGAGTATATTGTATCAATGAAATAGATTTGTTGTTTTCTTGTTGTTGTTGTTGTTTTTTTGCATTTTTTAATTTGTAGTTGTTGTTTTATGTTTTGTTTTTGTCGATAGAAGTTTTATAAAGACGATGTATTTAAGTATAAATATGAGAACATATGTACCCCAGATAGAACGACACATAATAAATGTAATTACTGATGACATACTTGTTATTTGTAAATTATTTAACAATCATACCCCCTCCCCCCTACCAAATCCAACATTGTTCTAGGGGTTCTCCCAGTTTAACAGGTAAATACCTGATCATCTTAGTAAGGCTTTCATAAGAATGTATTTCTGAAAAATATAGGAGTACGTTATCAGACGTCATTCTTTTTGGTGTCAAAGGTTTTCTATTAACAGACTGCAATTTCGCTTATTTAAAGATGTGTATGCTTTGCAAATTGTGGCCCACATAAAGAAAACTGGTTATGAACGACTTGATAAATTTATCAGACTAACTGCAAAACACGAACGGACATGCGTCTTAGTATGTATGTTGGGCTGGAAAAGTATTGAATGTGAAATACAACTTGGATATTTAAGGTTTTTAAGACAATTATGTGAAAAGCCGAACAAAGATTTAGCAAATCATGTGTTAAATTTTAGACTATGAACATGTATTTAGAGCAGAGGGGAAAAAAGCATGAAATTCGTCCCAGATATGGTAACTGTTTAAAAAAAGTATAATCTCCCAATGTTCTGAATAAAGTTTAAATAGAAACTGGAGTTTTTCGATCATAAGAGACATGGAAAATATTATGATGAAGAAAAATAAATATTTTTGAAACAGAAAAATGGACCTTTAGAATGGCTAATGATGATTGATTTAATAGCTTTCGTTTTTACATACAAACATAGAGGGAATGTTCAAATAATTCAATAAGCTTAGACCACGCTGCTCAGATTAGCGAATTATGGATAAGCAAATGTAATAAAACAAATATTATTTTAACGTGTCTTGATTATGGAACACTTTGCTAAGACGCAATACAACATGTTGTTATAGATTGTAATAGAAATGAAGAATTGTTAAAAACTGTAAAATGTATTTGACAAAGTGGTTGTTTCAGAAATATTATAAGGTGATAGCGAAACTTAGTTACAAAAACTTATAGGCAGACGTCTATTACCATTACAAAACAAGAATGTTCATAAACATGCACGCGCGCTAAAACAAATCGCTATTTGCTACCGCATCACAGGAATAAAACTTAAACCTAGGACCAGATGTAGTCAAAGATTGTGCCCGACGGGTACGATCACTCTCGGGTTGGGGTTTTCCAATCCTCTTTTTCATCAAGTATTTAAAAGCATGTATGAAATTAGAAGCACTCTACCCACAGAAACACAGCAATATGATACTGCAATTGTAATCCGTACATTTATAACAAAACAACATGAATGTCAGTGCAAAAAATAAACGACACAACATTAAGGTAACTACAGCTGATATATCTATAAGAAAACAACATGCATGCAAGTGGAACCTTCGTACAACGACAAAACAATTATTTAACTATAACTGATATATCCAAAACAAAATGCAAGCTCATGTATCCTTTCCACTTTGGGATTCTACGATTATATGATTGTTGCGTGTTATTTAAGTATTAATCATGAAAGATTTCAAGATAAACTTTTTTCATGTAATAATAACAAGGAAGTTTTCAGTGACTACTACCTAACTTATATATTGTTTTTTTTTTCAAATCACTGCATCTCACGCTTCCATAATCTTGTGAGACGATTTTCAACTGTTGTAAATAAACTAAACCTAAGGTATCCAATTTAAACAAACGTAATCGAGTAACAAATCAAACATTTATTTTGACAGCAATGATTTCACCAAGTGATTTTAACAAATTTGTTTCTGCATGCAATGAGACACTTATTTGATCTAACATAACACAGGAAGTAGGACTATAGACCTAAGACGAAATTCAATGACTGGGTGTACCAAAAAAGTGCACGACGTGTTTATAATTATGAATCATCCGTTCTTGCTGACAACTTAATTACTTCTTGAGCGGTTTCTAATAGTTGTACGCTGCAAAATGTTAAAACTAAATTTGGGGTTTGCTGTCATAGCCTTCGCTTTAAACGTATGTCATTTTGTTTATACCGAAGAACCAGGATGTTCGAAATTTGACTATGATAAAAGAATAATGGAATTCATTACCGAGACAAGATACGAAGTAAAGAAGATGGCGAACGATTTAAGGAGAACGGAAGAATATATGCTAGCTATTTTAGAAAAGCGTAAAGGTGAAATGGACCAGATGGTCGACAAACATGAAAAGGGAATGATGAATATCACAGACAGAGTTAAAAGTCTTCAAGGTAAGAACTTTTGATTTTTTTAAATATTTTGCCTAATTTCATTTAAATTTTTCCAACAACTTTATGTTATTTTGTTCTTAGTCTATATTTTCGTGCCAACTTGATTTCTCTTCTCCCTTTTATAATATTTGCAAAGCTGAGTAATCTTGTATCAAATGTTTTCAAAACTTTTGTCGATGTCATTGAAAGATTTGAGCGATATTTAGAGATTTAAGATTTAAAAGCAGGATAATGGTCAAGCAGGTATTTATAAACATGTTTGAACTTATTTCAAACATTCACCAATGGTAAATACTGAAGTCGATTCATGTCAATGCAATTAACTATCACATTTCTAATTTTTATGATTTTTGTGATTATAGGAGCAATAATACGAGTACATGTAGGTGTAAAATTTGACAATTTCTGTAAAAAACATCACAAGTGGGAAATGAAGCTGTCTTTTATAGCATCTCGGCGTGCAAATTTTGACATTGAAAGGAGACTTCAATGTGATGACCATTATTTTGCGAGTCTATTGTAAAATATGATCTATGTCACAAAGGGAAATAAATCTGCAGTACATACATTGTAAATTGATGAATATTAGCTGCAGAGTTGTAGCCATTTAACTATTTATTTTTAACAAAGTCTCTTGTAATTCTATATAGAATTGCTGTTCACGTTTGTTATGACTTTATATCTGTCTTGAATATATGTGAACATTTATAGCTAAGACAAATAAGCTTATAAATAAAAGAAAATTCAAAATGGAACCTACTATTAAACTTTTTTTTGTTTGTACGTGTTATTATTGTTCTAAATTATTCAATTTTCATTACATTCATTCAGAAAGAGTGGGGAATTTTTATTAGTCACGAACTCTATCTAAACAATGATTTAAGTTGTAAAAATACAATTAAGTGTATATATTTTTGGATCAAGGTTTAAATCAAGGTTGAAGATTGTTTACGAACATTGCGACGCATTGTGATTTATTTTTTGTTCTCTACGTTTATTAGGTTTCAAATTTTGTTTGTTGTAAAACATGATCGAAACAATATCTAATTTATCTTACTTCTACAACTAAATACGTAAAGAAAAAAAAATACATTTTTATTTTCTTCTTATTTTTGTAAAATAAAAGTTTTCCGGTACTTCAGCCTCATTTAAGCTAGTAAATTGTTATGTATAGCACTATCAAATACCAGTTTTTACTGACAATTTACCCTGCAATCTTGGAACATATCGTCAGTCTAAGTTTAATAACAAACCAATTGTCTAAAAGGCATGAAAATAGTTGACAGTCAAACGACTTGGTTCCTGACAAGACGGTGAGGTACTTGGTGTCTGGTCTAAAATGATCGCTTCCGGCAGGCGACAAATTGTTCTATATAACACCACGGTAAATGGGGAATGTTAATATAATTTTTTTGTCATCTACATGAAATAAAAAAATTAGGAATTTATCAAGAAAGTTTAAATCGATTTGCAGGCTCGGTTTAATTCAGCCAGTTCATGAACGATAGTTAAAGTGCAAGCTTCTTTCCACGCCTGTAGCATGGGCTTAATCAGAATATGAAATTATATAATTTTGAATGGAGACGCATCCGCACATTGTCCATTTGGATATAATGATGGAACATTTAATGCGACAGCGACATTCCATGAAATGCGAATGGTTCAAATAATATATCTGTAACTTAATAGAAATGGGATATTTATTGAAGTAAGACCTTCTTTGTACAAAAAAAATAAATAAATGAAAAAAATATCACATAGACGGAGCAAAACTTGCCCTGTACATTTAAATCATATAGAAGAAAAATAGCATGTGCTACGAGGAATTTTTTATTGTACAATAAATTCAATCAACAAACACTTGAGCAAATTGTAGTCCATGTAAATCATAAATCTTTTACATGTATTGTATTTCAATTTGATAATACTTTTATACATTTCTTTTCAGAAACGTTTGGTTACAAGACTGTAGCTTTCAGTGCTTATAATCCATTCGACAAGAGTTTACACACGAACGAAATTCTTATTCTTCAGTCGGTGCTCATAAACGAAGGGAAAGGATATGATTCTAAAAGTGGAGTATTTACGGCACCAACTAACGGTCTTTATCACTTCACCGCCCATGTTTGCAACACATACGCACTTGTTATTCACTATGCTATTGTGAAAGATGGTGAGTGGATAGCAAGATCACAACAATTTGAACAAGCCGATGAAAATAAACACAAATACGCCGGCTGTAGTTCTGTAAGCGCCCTTACAAGGATGGAAACAGGTGACCAAGTATGGATAATGTGTACTTCTGGATATTCTTCTTCTACTTTTCAGATTCACGACGACAGCCATCGTCGGAATTCGTTTATTGGTGTTCTTCTTCATACATAATGTCTTATAAGTTAATCAGGTCGTTGGCCGTGTATTTAGAGCCGTCGACGATTTTCCTCATCATTATATTGCTAACTTGTGGGTTATATGCACTTAACTAAACTGTGAGTTATATGCACAATAATATTTTTTATTGTTGTTTTGTTTGTTTTAATGTTTTAACCGAAAAATATTAAACCACGTTTGAAAATCGTAAAGTATTTATGAAATTTCAGCAGAAATATACTTGTCTACATCATGTTAAATAAAATTGCATGTTTACTGCAAACACCTTATTAATTCCATGCATAATGTTGCAATTGCTATGCATTTCATCATACTAGACTTGATCAGTTAAAATTTTATGACATAGCTACTATTTTAAGGCGATAAATAGTTTAATAAGATAAATGAGTAAATCAAGTCTATACGTGTGACTTTTTGTTGCAAATGGTTCCATGCTATAAAGATGTTTTTGTTGTGTGTGTGTGTGTGTGTGTGTGTGTGTGTTGGTGTGTGCGTGTGTGTGTGTGTGTGTGTGTGTGTGTGTGCATACGTGCGTGCGTGCGTGTGTCTGTCTGTTTGTGCGCGTGTTTTTTCTTCTTTTTTATTGTTGCTGTTATTGATTTTTTGGTTGTATTTTTTTTTCTTTCTTGAGAGGGGGTGGTTTACAAAATTGGATCACAAGTAACAAATTGGCGATATGTTTTAGAAATTATATTACATTTATAATAACACTAACTAAAAGTTTGTTTTAATTTACTATTTAAAATTCCTCTTGCAGTTGGATTGAAATCTTCAAAATGATTTTCTGTCGACTTTACAAAAACATTTTTAAAGTTTCATATATAGTACAAAACGTTGATTAGGATTAACATTTTCAATATACGTAAGATTGAAACGATTAAAAAAAACACATCTTTTTCGCAACATTAAACTTATCTTAAATCTATATATTGTGCTTCTATACGTTGATATGTACTTTTTCACATAAATAAAATTTCACCTATATACGATACATTTATTGCATAAGTGGTATGCTTTTTTACAAAAAAAAGCAAAATGCTTTTTTACAAAAAATAAGCAAAATAAATAATAACTCAAAAGATTTTACAATATTACCCGTCGGTCGGTAAATAGTGATTATGAAATATAGAGATAGAAATATAAGATAAAAACTATATCTAAGGACGTTTCCAAATAATAAATTAATAAATAGATATTGAATGAAATGCATAAACAATTTGATTTTCACCCTAGGGGGCGTGAGGGATGTTGCTTGTTTTCATTTTTCCTCATGTACAGACTCAACCAAGCCGTGTCTGCAAGTCTCTTATAATATTTTTGTTTCCGAGGGATCACTTTGTTTCCAGATTCTTATACTTCACAACAGCAGAAGTCAAGTGCTGTGTGCATGGTGTGGCAGCTGTAAAAAGTTGTCCGGTACTTCACTTCAGTGTTGTTATATTTTTCTGGTCCTTTGGAATCAGTGATGCCAGCACTGTTAAGTGTTGAGAATTGAGAACCGCTCAAGCCGTTGCTGCGGAGCGTGAGGGATGTTGCACGTTTTCATTATCCCTCATGTACAGACTCAATCAAACCGAGTCTTCAATTCTTCTGTCATTTTGTTGTGATTAATGCTTCCGAGGGATCACTTTGTTTCCTGATTTTTAGACAGATATATTTATTTATTTCGTTAAAATATACTAAAACATTTTAAAGAATACAATAAAACAGATATATGAAACAACACGCAGGCTATATAAAATCATATGTGTATTTTACAAGCGCGTTAAATGGCTGCAAAGGAATCGAATTAGGGAGAACTAAACAAAATACTACCTAAACGAATGTCTGTTCAGATCTGCACAGTTGAGGAAATTGAAATTAAGGGTTAATCGTTACGACACGAAAATATTATTACTTTTATAGTATTTCTCGTCTTATACTCTGACAGGACGGGTACGCTTCCCTTAAGGTATTAGCATCCTAATGCATTACCTCCGCGTTGAAGAGTATTCAAATAGGCTAGAACTACTGTTAACTACATTGAAAATGAGGGCCATGGGTTCAATCCCCAGAAGGGTAAACTTTTTTTTTCTTTCTTTTTTTCTTTTTACATTACTTATGTATCTCTTATGTCCCATTTGGAAAGAAAAAAGTGTTTAATTTTGATTTTTTAATTTATATAGGTATTTATTGGCTAAATTATGCTAAATCTTGTAATAAATATGGTACCTGATATTTTCAAAGTGTAATATAATCAAAACTAGACGGTAAAAGTATTTCATATTTTACAAGATCAACCAATATACTTTTTTAAAAATTTAGGGAAACTTTGAAAACAGGCACTCATTTGGGTAAATTTTAAGAATTTTTTAAATAAGGCTCCGTTAGTAGAAAAATGGTCAGACACGTGGTAAAAATGGGTGAGGTAGGGTAACATTTTTATACATATTAAATAAATTTTAAGTAGAAACCATAATTTTGCTTATGTGGATTGTTAGCTGAATGGTACTATTTGTTTCTTACCAAAAATTAATGGGAAAACATTTTTTCATTAGAAAGTTATTGCAGATTATTTAAAGGTTCCTCATTTCTAAAAAAGGGCCCTCATAACGTCCTAGCTTGAGTTCAGAAAAGTGGCCATAACTTGATTTCCGTACGGTAAACTTTATTTAAATTTTGCATACAGGTGTACTTTAAGGTATACATCTGACCTATGATGTCAATTTTTTAGTTCCTTATAGTGCCCATTAGGGTTCTAATACCTTAAGTCAATGTCGTACACAAACTGTTAACCAATAATTGTGTACTACGTGTCTTATTTATATACAGACAGTGCCGACATGCTCGTAATAGTTTATCCCAATGTATTTGGCATTAAGTAATTATATCCATTTTAAACGATACATGAACTTTTTATAAGCAAAGGATCAACAATAAAGCATTAAATTTGAAAAAAGCCATTAAAGGCATCAGACAAGTTAATTACCAAGTTCAAACAAAATAAAAAAATGCACAATTGACATAGCTTAATCACATAAAAGGCGGCTTTTAGAATTTTGTCCGCACATCACTATCCTAATCAGCTCAAAAGAAAACGATACAAAAGAAAGATAATTATGCAAGATAATATAAATTTATTCAAAATTAACTTGTGTTCTAATTTCTCAAGGTAAAAAAATAGATCAGCTGAAAAATTCAGAGGTAATGCAACTGTTTTTATTGTCATATTTTTTAAACATTTGAAGCAGCTCTTTGGCCATCTTAACCCGTTGCCTCTTTTGCTCATCGGTCAACAGATGTGGCACCCATCTTGCAGAAATCTTTCTAACTTTCAAATGCTTCTTCAAAATAAAGGGAACCGTTGATAGTGATATGCCTACCTTTCGTGCAATATCACGAACTATTAATCTGACATCTCCTTTAATGATATCCTTTATTTTGAAACGACTTCGTTACGAGATGCAGATTTTGACCTACCTGATTTTGGTGCATTTTTGATGCATTCTACAACAGACTCACTTTTCTTTTTCTGTCGCCTAACTGTGTCATAAGACACACAAGAAGGCCCATAAGCAGTAGACATTTCAGTCATCAACTGCTTCAAAGAGCATCCTAGTTTTGAGCAAGCTTTGATGTAAGCCCGTATTTTATCTTTTTTGTCGACGTTTCTACTAACCATTTTTACTACAGTGGTCAATGACTGCGTTTATTTAAATGTCAAATTGTATGTCTTACACTTAGTCTAACATGTACATTTATACACCGTTGTGTAGGTATTGAATTACCCTATACAGGTATGCATTGGTTTTTATCGTGTCCCGCGTGGATCACGAGATAAAGGACAATAAGCAATTCTTTTCGAACAGCCCTCGTAATTTAAATGTCATTGTGCAAAAAGTGTATCTGTTATGATAAACCTTAGATAATATTTCAAATTTAATATCTATTGCGACAATTCAAGCTTTTGATCACGTTTAATATCATATTACAAAATATTATGTCTCGATTCATAGTTTTTTGTTAATTTGTATTTTCTCTACAAAATTGTAGTCGAGGCCGTAAAGGTTCGAGATTATTTTCTGCAAAGAAAGTCGATCAATGTTACCCTAGGCCAAGACATTTATACATAACAGTAGTGAATGATATACTGTAAATTTGAGAGTTTTAATCAGACAAAAAGTATTTAAAATATATTTCTTTTCCCTTAATTAATTAAATGTCAACAACACTCTTGTTATGGTGGACTTTCTATTCCGTTAACAACACCGCTAATGATAATAACGGATACTTTCTTTTCTCGTCTTCAAAATCCTAGGGATTCTGTTTTTCACTATTTCATTGTCACATCCGTGTTATTTGTGCCATTTGGCGGCTGTAAAAAGTCTCCCCGTACATTTTATCAATGATGTTATATTTTCGATCCTTGAAGATTGTTCAGCACGACATTATAGTTGTGTATATATTTAAGATTGTATTTAAGTTTCTTGTATTTGGCCTTTTTCAATTTAGGTAGTTCCAGTATTCCTATTTGAATACTGTTTAATCACCCTTAGGATATGTTGCCTGCCTTTTAAATTTGTCTTTTGACGTCTTGTCTGTGATATGCAGGCTTCTTAACCTCAGATCCCCTTTCAAAATTCATTTTTTTTATTTAGTTCCGCCCATTGTTTTCTCGTTTAGGGCACACACATTCTTTCACTTGGGGACCATACGTCGCTTTTCATGGAATGACACTCGTGTCACATTGAAGGTGCTATGATAACCGCCGTATGAAAAAATTTCACCATTTTTGTGTTAAAATGTTAAATTCTGCTTAAGCCGGTGCTAGGGGGCGTGGACGGTAACTTGCACATTCCATTACCGTCCATGAACAGGCTCAATCAAACCAATTTTTGCAATAGGTTCTTCCCAGTAAATTAATAGCTCCTTTTTCTTTTTAAGGAATTGATTGCACTAACGTGATTTCTTTAATTGACTCTAATTTCCTGATTCTTTGCTGTAAGAAGTTAATTATTTTTTGTTTCAAGGCAATTGATTTTAAGATGGTTTGAGTGGAATGTCAATTTGCCCAATACTATGACATTTTAACAACAGAAACTTTCGTCTGCAGTTTTTAACATGAGGTGTTATATGTTTTTTGATAGGACTGTAAACACACAAGTGGGTCAGACGACGATTTTGAAGCAATTCAACAAAAAGTAGATTGGTATCGAATTAACAATAGCTCTTTATCTATCACCAATTTCAAGTAGCTTTTATATCTTTGACTGGCATGAACATGATGTTAGTGAATTTCCTCAAACCTGTCTAAAAGTCAGGTAACAGTCTTCCATTATATTAATAAAGAATGTTTCACCATATCAACATGGCATGCAAATTTATACATGGTTGTTTTAACGCACCATTATTTTTGCGCGTATTAAAAAAATCATGAATTTGGTCTTTTTAAAATTCATCTCGAACTTGTCATTCCAGTGTGTTCTCTTTTCTGTATAAATATGGGACTTGAAATATAACTACTGTATCTTAAGTCCCAGGTAATAAACAATATAATTTTGTTTTGTTAATAAACTTTTCAATATTAGGCATGTTTTCACTTCAAATGTAAGGCTAATATGAAGTTCACCACGACATTATGAACAGAAAACAAGGTCATTATGCCAAAAGTACGGCCTGTATGAGAAAAGTCGGCTATTATGAGATTGGAGACATTTGATTTGCTCTCCAGCTCGGCCATTATGAATCTGCTTTTTATTCATTGAAAAAGTCACATTTTTGAGATACTGTTAAAACAACGTAATTTCACAGTTATTTTTTGTTCACAATGTACTTGCCTTTTTTTAGATTATGTTCAGTTAATCAATAAAATTGTCATTAATTAAGTGTTTCCATAATGGCCTTGTAATTGGGCTTTAGACTGTCATATTAGCCTTCAGCCTTTGTTCTCAGGCTAATATGACAGTTTTCAGCTCATTAGCAAGACCATAATAATAATAATAATAATAATAATAATTATAATAATAATCATGATAATGATGATGTGAACATTTTCTATTTAAGTGATAATACTGGTCAATAATATGGAAAAAAATATAAAATGTCATTTTTTATTTCCTAACATGTTATACACAATTATATGGTAAATATGAATCAATATCTTCAAAACAATACTTACGATTAGAGCTGATAGAACCAGATTTATTTCAGTACTTTTAAAATAGGTGGGTATTTTCTGTTTTTGGAAGGAATCACAATTTTTCAATTAATCGGCCAGTGCATATGTTAACGATAAAATGGACTAGCCTGAAATATTTTGCTTTTGCCTTTTATGCCCCCACTCTAGGGGACATTTAGATTTGCCCTTGTCTGTGCGTGCGTTCCCATGTTGTGTCACATGCAGCTCTAAAAACGTTTACAAACTTGACAGGGATGTTAATCAGCAACTTTGTGCAAAAAAACACAACGCTTAATCTACTGAAAAGTTTTATTTTGTATACTGATTACTTGTAAATAATTGCGTGTAAAATAACAGAGACACTTTTACATAACATTTCAAAACGATGTGAGTGTACAGTAGAGTAAATTTCACAATACACAACTTAATAAAGTGGCAAAATATATATTTAAACAAGCCAATTTGTCAGAAAATATACTCGAGCCTAAGAATAGTGAACATTTACATACAAATCCAAATATTCAAGATAAAGTCTACCAAATTGCTAAACACCGTCACACAATGGTGAACATCTATGCCAAGTTATAACAAAATCCCTCTATGAATGTAGAGATTATTTTTATGTTCATTTTCAAGATAAAAAACAACAAACAAACAAACAAGCCACGCACACACACACACATACACGCACACGCACGCGCACACACACACACACACACACACACACACACACACCTGTTTGATGTTATTATATATGAAGATAAAGAGCGACCATATAGAAACTAAGCCCATGCTCGCACTTCTCCTTGTGGTGATTTTTTGCATCAAGTGCATGTTAAAATCTATCCATGTCTGTGGAAGAAACGCTTCAGACAAAAACTTAACATTTCAGTAATTGACCTTGACCTTGAACATACTGACCTTGATTATGCTGGTAACACTAAGTCTCATTATTAAGAACCCTTCAATTCAACACTACTAAATTGTCCATACACGCACTTTTATACTTGTGAACATTTGTGCCACGTTATATTAAAATCTTTAGTGCCCTTCGAAGTTTTACAAGCTTTTACATCTGATCTTGACATTTGACTTTGAGTCCTTGTTGATTGGCGCGACACAACGTCTCATTGTTGAGACCATGAACATTTGCATGATATAAAACACACATCTTTCTCTCTTTATGCATGTAAAATGTCCTCTCCGGAAATTTGTGTCACCATCTCACTGCCAATGACGAGCCCAGTGGTGTTTCATCAAACGGACGTATATTTTCGGTTTTGTTTAACTACACAACTATTAATTCTTTCTTAAATGTATTTCAAATTGTTAGTTTGCAGATGTATAAAGTTTGAAAAGATGCATATTCAAAAGGCGAAAAGATGTCTGTACAAAAAAAGATACGGTGATGCATAATTTTAACGTAACGGTTGTATTTATCTCATTTTGCATAACGTTTAAATGATCCCTTCCGTTGTATTTCTATTTAACGTTTTCAAACGTTTGATATCATTTTCTTTAATTTTTTCTTCTGCTGCATCTGTTTGCCGGTTCCAAGTGCTCCTTTTGACATAACCAGTTGTGAACATAACGACAGCTGTAATTTACTGGAACTCACTGACCCTGGTTTGGATCGGCTACTGTTGTATGATGCCAAACTAGGACCGATAGTTTGGAAACTTTTCATTTTTAACGAGTCCACTGGTTCTAAAACCAAAAATAACAAAACAACATATACACATATTTTTATTTTTTAGATGAAAAGTGTTTGGTAAACAACTATTTAATTAGTTTTAAATGGTGTTATTGTATATTCATACCTCGTGCTTCAACATGGACCATCATATGACAATGAACATGATTTATGCTAAAGAAACGAAACATATCCTCTCTAATTTCTTTGTTATACGTGTATCAGTATATAAACAAATACTAATATATAATTAAGCGAAACACGATAAGGTATGAAAATGCTTCATAAATTTACAGCAGCAGTACATCATAGTTTATGGTTATAAACAATAAAACCGACGTAACAAACGTGCAGTATTCTGTGTGACAGGTAATATTTTGCCGTACACAAGTAATGATCACTGGATGAATGACATACCCTGTGTGAGTAGTAGTCATTGAGTCCATGGTTTTTAAGTATTCTTTACCGTGCGAGTATTCAATCATACTGTGATTAATGTTCACTTTGTCAGTAGTGAACAAGGAAGATAGTTGTCAATCAATAAAAGCCAACTACTCTTAAGACTTTTTTACACAAAATAGAATAAAAAAACACAAATATTGAAAATCAGTTAAAACCGATAGCTACATAAAAACAAAGGAAAACAAGCAATTATCATAGTATTGCAAGTAATAAAAAAGTCCCTACCGGTTAAACCTCAGTAACATTCTGAAGGGCCATTGGTCACTCAATTATGTCATTGTGGAAGACATGAATGAACTGAAATCTTTTGAGTTCTTAGTTTGTATGTATCATAGTAATGTGTTAAGTTTCCCTGCCTAGTGAGAAAATTATGTTTATACAAAAATAATCAAACGATTTTCTAAGGATGAATATGTATAACTAATGTTTCAACTTTCTCTATTTTAAGTACATTTGTTGGATAAATTCCAAGTTCTTTAAAAGTTATCTGAGGAAACTGTTTTTAGAAACCGACAGACAGACTGACAGTCACTCTAAGGTTAATTCTTCAAACATCTCCGGTTGTTACCAGAATAAAGCATTTTTTAAAATCACACTTCTTAAACTAAAGAGTAAATAACTCTTGAAATAAAGATGCTAGACTTATGAACAGGGCGGGCCATATATAATGTGAGTGATGACAAAGAACAATTATCTTAATTTTGAAGTAAATTCCATTTATAGTAACAAAGAAGAAAAGTGAAAAAAAATCACATTTTCAAATATACCATTTATAGTAACAAAGAAGAAAATTAAAAAAATATATAACAATTTTCAAATAAATGTCATGTTCAAAATAAAAATAATCATGGAAACACAGGCACTAGACTTACAAATCTCATCACATATGATTTAGGTGTTGCTTATAAGTAAATCCAAATGGAAGAAAGAATAAGGAAATTCAAAGTATAAAGAGGAGATTATTCTAGAAATATGGACGCTAGATTTATATAAACGTAAATGATTATGATGTGGGAGTTTAAAGCTTGAAGTAAATCCTTTAAAAAATGAAGAATTTTGATTAAAATATTAACATTTTTATATATGTATCAACTGAGGAAGCTTAATAAAGCGAAACATGTTTTGATACTTAATTTGTGTTGGTTTTTGATCCAATTATCCTACCTGATTAAAATATTATGGAATATAATAAGTTCAAGGGGAACATAATTCTGTCAGTAGTCAAGCTAGAGTATTGTACCTTCTCACACATGATATAGTGACAATAAGAAACATATATCTGAAGTCCGAAGTAGATACATTAAAAAAAAAGAAAACACAAAGAGCCGGTTGAACCGGATGATGCTCCCCGATTAGGTTTTTGACACAGAAAAGTTCAAAGTGCATTCATTCAAAAAATAGGTAGAGAAGAGTTACTTTTCTTTGCGCTGCATAATTAATTATCTACGCGATGAGAGCTATTCACCTACAAAGTTTTATGTTGATATCTCTTAAAATTCTAGAGTTATGTCCCGGACAAATTTCACAGTGAAAAATTGAAAAAAGGCAATCTCCAAAAAATAAGCAAGGCAGAGTTATGATTGCTTTGCATTGCATATCTTCGTAATGAGATCTAACTACCTACAAAGATTCATGTTCACACAGGCGCTGAGTTGTATTTACTTTTTTAGTCTATTGACCTGATTTTTTATAAATTAATCCTTTCGATTTACAGCTAAAAATAAATTCGGAATGAAGAATCCCTTCCGATTTCTTCTATGTAAAGTCATATATTGGTTTTCCCGTCGTTGATTCGCAACATGTCATATTTATACACGAGAACGGGGCAAATTTCACGACGAAGGCAGTATAAAAGACAAAACAGAAAATAAACTTCCATTCGGAAATTTATTTCTTACATTTGATTCTTCTACAGGAAATTACCAGTTATTTTGAAGTATATGTAATAGAAAGAGCATCGAAACACGAGGCTATCTGATTCATACGAGGGGGTGTAGCCCCCGAGTATTAATCAGATTGCCGAGTGTTTTGATGTTCTTTCTCTTTTGTATCATAGTCAAACATAAAATCACGCTCCCTGTTAAAACCCCAGAAAAAGGAACCAATTAACGAGCATCTGAAAATGACGTTTCTATCGCTTTTCCTTTATCTGCCTTCACAATAAGTAAACCCCAGCAAAAATGAGCCAATCAATAGGCATGCTCTGGAGTGCGAGTAACTAATACCTGCACTCTAGTTAACGCACTGTGCATGTATATGTACCTGACACATTTTCAACAGAAAGGTCCCCAAACTATGATACAAATGTATTTTATTACTGTACATGAATTCGAAATCTATGAATGGATGACCCTAATAAAATTGTGTCCGAAAATCTATTTATAGAAGTAGTTTCAGTTTAGCGAGTCTGAAACGAAACGAATCGGTTGCGCTATAGTAATGAATAACGAACTGGAAAATTTTGCAGTAATTGGAATGCAGACATATTCAGCAATAAATTGCATTCTTTATATACAAAAAAAATATCAAAAAAAATATCAGAAAGGCCATTTTGACGAATTGTTATATCATAGTTTTATCATTTTGAAATCGCCCGTAGTTTTTTCCGGTAAATTAATAGCTCCTTTCTTTTTTACGGACCTGATTGTACTACGTGAATATTAATCCTGATTTCCCGATTATTCCTGTAAGAAGTTCACTCTATTTTGTTTGAAGGAAATTGGTTTTATGGTGGTTTGATAAAGGGCGATAACTCCAAAATCAGGGAAGGCAGAGTTACAGTTCTTATGCACTACACATTTACCTAATGAGATCTATCTACTTACAAAGTGTCTTGTTTATATCTCTTATACTTACAGAGCTATGTCCTGGACAATGTTCAAAGTGTAAAAAATTAACAAAGAGCAATAACTCCAAAATTAAGGAGGAATATTTATCGTTCTTTTGCACTGCATTTCTACCCAATGAGATATATCTACCTATAAAGTTTCATGTTGATATCTTTCATAGTGTAAGAGTAATGTCCCAGACAGAGTTCAAAGTGTTAAAATGAACAAAGGACAATAACCCAAAAATTAGGCATGGCAGATTTATGATTCTTTTGCACTGCACATTGACATTATGAGATCTATTTTTCTATAAAGTTTCTTGTTGATACCTCTAATGGTTTCAGAGTTATGTCACGGACAAAGTTCAAAGTGTCTGTCTACCTAAAAAGTTTCAAGTTTTATCAGAGTAATGTCCCGGACAAAGTGTAAAAATTAACAAAGAGCAATCACTCCAAAATAAGGGAAGGCAGAGTTACAGTTCCTGTGCACTGTACATCTTCCAAATGAGATCTATCAACCCACAAAGTTGCATGTTGATACCTCTTGTGGTTTCAGAGTTATGTCCCGGAAAAGAAAGCGGAAGGACGGACGAATGTTCCAACATTTTGGGTTTAGGGGCTATTTTCTTTGTTTTCTTAAGGGCTACTAGCCCATAAACACTTTGATCACGGAATAAACCTATTGTTCTCTTTTGTTCTCTATACTGTTATATAACCCCTAAACCCAAAATGTTTGCTCGGACATCCGGACGGACGGACGGACAAAGCGGCGACTTCGGGGAGCATAAAAACAAAACAAACCAAAAAACAAACATTTTTCGTGATATTTTTTTAGTTCAAGGGGGGTAATTCTGATAATTCTGAGCTGTGAACATTGTCACATATAATGTGGTTGGTGATCAGAAACATGTGCTTGAAGTTTGAAGAACATGCCTTTGGAAATAAAGAACTTATAGTGAAAAAATTCTTTAGTGTATAAAAAGTTTAATCAGGAAATAGATATCAATTCGTAGAATAATGCATGGTTTGAGTTCAAATGAGTCGGAATATAATCACGACGGCCGATAGGCCTGAGTGATTAACAAAAAGCATTTGAACGAAAAAAACGTGCATCATTTTACTTTAATGCAAGAAGAATTAATATCTATTTTCATTCTAACATGTCAAGAAAAAAATATTGTTGGACTATATATACTAGGACGAAAAAGAAACGCCGGGTAACCTATAATGATTGTTTTAAGGGATAAATTGTATTATTGGATTATTATATTCATTTTTGTATGAAATGTCATCTGTATGGAAACCAGCTGTTTGAAAGTTTCAAATCCGATTTCCGATGCTGATTATGTGAAAAATTACCCCATTTTTTAACGATGACCCTTCTGGTTTTGGCGAACACGGGCCCGGAATATCAGTATCTTGTGTGTCCTCCCATGCGCAGCTTGTGGCAGCCCTGGTCCGTCTATGCATGGAATTCACCAGGGTGTTAATCATGGCCATGGGGATGATTATTCCATTCTTCATGCAAGGCATGTGTGAGCTGGACATGATAAAGTGGGGGCATTTGGACGTCTCCTTACCCTCCTACCAGTTCGTCCCCACAAATGTTCAATTGTGACAAATCTGGAGCTGAATGCTGGCCAATCGAGTGGGTGTGTATGTTACTGTGGGCAAGAAATTGCTGGCAAACTCTGACGACATGGGGCATTATATAAATCTGACCGATTTTCATTATTTTAGGCCAAGCAATAAAATATGTGTTGCATATTTTATGTACCCGGCGTTTCTTTTTCGTCCTAGTATATATATGGTGGTTAAATTTGTTTTCGCCTCAGAGTTTCCAATAGAAACGTTCTTTCTGAAAGCTATTCCAATCGATTGAAAAAAGCTGTCGTTAAGTGAAGGACTTGCAGAAAAACTTAGAGAATGTTGAATTTTGAAAACGTATATAAAGTTTTGTGTGTTTATTTTATTTCACTTTATATTTTTCAAGCAAATACGGACTATTCATAGTGAAATAAATGTGATTTTTTAATGGTTTGCAACAATTAAAAAGGTTTTTGTTTTGACTGTTTTTGCACGCGCTGTTTGGCGTTACATTGTAACGTCACATAAACATCACTTTAAACACTTTAAACGTCTGTTCAGCGTTAATGACTGAACTAAAGATATTGATGTTCGGATTTATTTTCTTAGTTTGACCATTTTCTACCATTCTGGACTGTTTTCAGAACAAAATTCAACAAAAAGTTGTTTTTTATTAATCTGATTTTTCAAACAAAATGTTGCCGTCAACGTGTCGGTTTGAAAATAAAGAGGGAGGAAATAAGAAGCGCGAGTGCATTATCGTAGAAGAACGCACGTTTCCAGCGTTCTTTGCTTATATAGAAAAAAATCTTATAGAGTTGGAATCAGAAATTTGGACGAGGTCGCCCACGCTGACTGTGAAGGATATGCCGATACTCCCTATAATCGAGCTTAAAAATAACGTGCATAATCTCCAAACCGCCATCTACCAATACATTATGTTACATAAAAATATTTCAGAACTTTCTGCGTTATCACAGAATCCAGTTTTGTGGACTGACGAACGGGCGGGCGGACTGACAGACGGAGGGTAAATCCTAAAGCCCCTCCGTTTAAACCGGTAGGAACTAATAATTATATTAATTATGTCACAAAAACAACGTGGTAATAGTCAGTTTGAATCTTTAAAAGGGGCCAACTTTCTACAGGTTAATGAAACGGGTTATTTTTACAATGTATTACTATTTGACACTGAACATGTTTTAATGACAAATCATTAAATGGGTAACTGTTTATAATTTTGTAAGAAAATGATTTAAATAAACACAAATGAAAAACTAACCTATCAATCGTGTACTTCCGGAATGACTCATGTATTCATCCAAAGTTCCTTTCTTTAAAATACTTTCGTGATATGTTTTAATCTGCAGCCATTCCTCCCGCTCTCGTAGCTTACGATCTCGTTCGTCCTTTACTACATCCCGTACTGCCACAGAAAGTTTCCTGAAATGTCATGTACGTCTTGTTGACTGTAATTCACAGTTTAATGTTACTTAACACATTAACATATCAGGTACGATAGACCTACGTGTTACTTTTGTTATCATTTGTTATAAAATGCATAAAAACGAGACCAAAATAAAAGTAAATTGTAAATTAGAAAAGGGAGCAAACCTCTGTAAACAGCGAAGAAATATTTTAGTTTGCAATTAATACATTCGATTTTGTTGTTCTTCTTTAATTGTTTTTTTAGATAGGCAAATAAATAAATAAAATAGGAAATAATGAAGGAACAATGAATTTCAGAATCTTCTTTCACTGGGATGCATTTAAAATCTTATTCTGAACAGTTACTGCAAATTTATTGACAATAGCTTCACTCTGAAAGATTGGTAAAGTTTAGCTTACATGGCATTTTCAAAAATTTATATTTACTAATACGTTAGCCCTTCCAGTCTTTTCGTTCTGTCTTAAAATGACAGAAAGGCTCCTGAGAAGTAGCAATACATAATTTTCTTGCTACAAGCACGATGTAAAGAACTGTACTGAATACAAAGTCTGATCATGGTAGAGATGAAAAAATATATTTAATTTTATTATATAATCTATAAATAGCTTTGAAATGCATTTCCCTGATTGGCTAACAAGCAAATTTCTTTGTAGCAAATTTTGAGTACCTTCACTATTTTTTTATCCTTATAGATTTTCTGGAAAGCCACGACAGACGCAAGACTATGACGTGACGTCATGTCACGCCAAGTTTATTGTTATTATTCTGAAAAAAAAAACGTTAAGTGATGTGTAAATAAGAGTCAATTAGTCTATTTTAATTACCGTCTTTACATTTTTAAGAACAAAAGGGTTTAGCATGCCAATATGCTCATTCAAAAGAAAGGGCCTAGTTTTGGAAAAAAAAGACAAGCTGAAAGAAAAAATGATTTCCGTCGTATGCAAAGACAGATTTGATATATATTTATATTAGCCATATAAAAGCTATTTATAAATTATATAATAAAACAGATATGTACTTTTTAGCTGTTGAATATGGTGTGATATGTGCATATCACATCATAGTCAATAGCTAAAAAGTCCATATTTGTATAATATAAAATAATAATGTCACATCATATAATAGTATTGAATGTAGTTATATATGATAAATATATAAATAACTATTAAATGACCTGTAGTTAATAACATTTTTATTGTATCCTTTCCCGGATATTGAATTTGCTAGTGCGTCTATTTCATAAGGATGTAATTTCACGCCAATCTTCTGAAAATACAACAACAACAAAAACAGCAATTTAATTTAATGAAATATGGACGAGACATGAGAGTTCATGCAAACTTTTATTTTTGTCTTTTTGAAATATCATGTTCATATGATTTAGGTGATTAAGGTGATACTTGTATGTACATGTATATACATGCTAAGAGGAACTTTCTTCAGAGGGCATCTACCATTAAGTCATGTATCTTTTTCTTTCAATTAATTCTATATATTTTTTTCTATTTCTATTCCATTTTATTTGACGGTTCATAATTATAATTTTTATTTGCTTGTTTTCTTTTGTTTAAAAGTCACCCCGACACAGTAAATATTATACGGCGACTTTTCACTTAACACTTGAAATTCTATCGCATCATTCTTGCAGAACTCATTATACTCACCTTGATTTGATCGATAAAATCCTGTCTTGGTAATTCAAACGAAGATGTTTTGTCAAATGACTTCATAAGTTCTAATGGTCGTAGACCCAACAAGCGGAGATACTCTATAATTCGTAACATGGGATTTAATTCCCTGCCTGTTTTAAAGATACAATACAGCTCATTACTCTCCATGACACAGTGCCCATTTATCAGCAGCATGTACGTATAGAGGTTAGTTGTGTTAAATAGCTGCTGCTGAATTTTCCTTGAACTTAAATCATTTAAACTACTCTTAACAAATTTGTTCTACTCAAGGAAATATAAAATATATGTCAAATATACCAACACGGATGCCTGTTAATTAGAATGTATGGAAATCGGTTATTCTCATATTCGAATCCTGAATGCTGGCTAATTGTTGTTGTGACGACATTTAGGTACCTTTGTTGTCATTAGCGTTAGGTCTTTATACATGCATATTATTAATACTGCCTAAGGAACGTGTATCATAAAATCACACGTAGTGAGTATTTCATTAAGTATTACCGCGATACAATATTCATAATGACAGAGGTTGCTTTCTTATATCGTTATCGAGTATTCTTGGGGTATTTCGGTTAGTCGTGTGACCCCAAAAGAATAGTTATTTAAACACGAGTTTTCCAACGTTTTAAGAGCACATGCCAAAAGAACTTACACTCCAAACAAAACTATTACAGCCTTACAAGGAATAACAATTTAACTGTGAATACTCATGAAGTTTGTTTACCAAGACGCTGTCCTAATTTGTCATGCGTAGGAACGATTCCCCCGTGTATGAATTTGAATGTTCTCCGCCTGCTAATGGTCGCCGCAAGTAGATCAGCCGCTCCTAAAACTGGTATTTCCTGAAAGTGAAATTTATTCTAAGGTTCTTTAATAATAAAAATGAAACTGTGTCTATATAGTTATACGTTGAAAAAACAAAACAAACAAAAACAAAAAAAATCTATTAAGATCATCGCTTATATTGTCAGTTTTGTGCTTTTCAGAAGAAAAAAGGACACGGTAGAAGGCGGTAGAAGGCAACCTACAAGCTATATATTGAATGGCAGCACTTTTCAAATGAAAAATACAGAGTCATCACAAAGACAAAGGGGAGAGGAGTTAGACAAATTGACTACAATGCAGATGAAGATTTAACAGTGAAGAAAATAACTGAAAGGGGCACAAAGTTAATTTGCCCCCCGAGGAAAAAGTCTGTCAGTCAGGTGACTTAAAGGAGATGGACATTTCACTTGGCAGTTTTGCTGGGGAAAATTAAGAACGTTGTATGAACACAGAAGGTGATCTATGTTCTTTGCAATCCTTCTATGCATACTGAAGTTTCAGAGCGAACACGACCACCGCCGTCTATATTTATATAACATAAAAAAATGACAAAGTTTGAACCCCAACAGTGACCTTGACCTTAGCGGTAGAAACCCGAGTCTTGTTCGCGACACACCATACATCTATGGTTATTTCATATATGAAATAAAAATTAAAATCCTTTCATGCATACTGAAGTTTCAGAGCGGACACGACCACCACTGTCTATATGTATAAAGCGGGACGGACTGACGGACGGACGTTCTAACATTTTGGCTTTAGGGGCTATTATCTTTGTTATTTTCTTTGTTTTCTTAAGGGCTACTAGCCCCTTAACCCTTTGAACACGGAATGAACCTATTGTTCTCTTTTGTTCTCTTTACTGTTATATAGCCTCTAAACCCAAAATGTTTGCTCGGACGGACGGACTGACAGACGGACGGTTCGATTTTAATATGCCACCCTTCAGGGCATAATATATATTATCAGTGGTGTGGGGGATGGTCATCTCATTGTAGAAGGACTGAATGCATCAATTTTGAAAGTTACAAGTCCTGGAGAATATTCTGCATGAATAATTATTCATGAACAATTATGTACACCTATGATGTTTAGTGTAGCATGACAGAAATTGTCCTACCAATGCAAACAGAACAGAGTACATTGAACTCACAGATAGGGCCAAATAATTCACAGACAACAATATCACAGACACTCAGCATACAGCCAGATGTATTTAGCACACATCCACATACTTTCGGCACTCAGCTACAAGCATTTTCCTCTCATCCACAAACATTCACCTCTCAGCCACAGACATTCATCTGGGAGTCTTTGAATAATGCTCTTGGTCAAACGTGGACTTACTGTAAAGTCTAGAAGACATATGGCGCTTTCTTCTATTGAAACGGCTTCTAATATATCCATCCCGCCAGTTGTTGTAAGAGGATTGTGTCCAATCTGAAAGAAACAATACTTACGTTCTATGTAATGTCTATGAAAATATATAAGTAATGAAATGTGAAAATAAACATAGAACATGGAAAGAAAACATTTAAAACTTTACGAGTAAGTGGGTGGGGTAGTTTTAATGAAATGCAACGTATGTTTTTAGATGAAGAAATAAAAAAGACGTTTTTCCCCACAACATTGCTTTGATTTTTTATTTCCATATTAATACAAAATGATACCACAATAAGTTTTCAGATAATATCGCAAAAACTCATAGGTTGGGCATTTTGTTGAGTATACATTATATTCGACTCAGAAATTATGTAAATTAACAAAAGCACACGTAAATGAGAATTTGAGTAGGAATCTATTTAATATAACAAGGATATAGTAGAAACTACACATCATTTTTATTTACACATTACAACAAACTGACACTTGCAATATCGATGCATAAGCATCGGGCTATTATGAATTGGGAATATTTAAAGAATATTTTCTTTAAAAAAAACTGTAGTATTTTAATACTTAAGTGGCAAATACTGTTGACATACCTTCAATTTTACAAGGGTAGCATTACTTCTTAGACCTTCAGCCATTAGGAAAGCGCATCTCCAATTGAGTCTGTTATTAGACACATCGAGGTCAGTTAGTCCAACATTTCTCTTAAGGCACTTACTGAGTGCCACTGCACCGTCATAACCAAGACCATTCCAAGAAATGTTCAACACTTCCAGAGTAGTATTCAGCTGAAATCATTTTAAAATCAACATAATTTTACGGAAATGATGACAAACGTCTGTTGGCTTATAAGCTTTGTAGTCTCGTGTTTTGTATCTCAATGCCCATTTCAACTAAAATACATTAATTCGCTGTCTGAAAAAAATATAAATCTAAAAAACAACAACGAACTTCAGCTGAAAAAAAAATGTAAAAACTAACAGTAAGATAAAGCGAACAGTTATTAAATTGTCTACGCTATTTTGTCATTAGAAAGGCATACTCTTTTGTGCATTTAAGAGAAACGGCAGAGATACCTGTACTTACTTGGGAATCGTGGGCTTTTGTTTCCAGATTTTTATACTTCACAACAGCAGGTGTCAAGTGTTGTGTGGCAGCTGTAAAAAGTTGCCCCGTACTTCACTTCAGTTTTGTTAAACTTTTCTGGTCCTTCGGGATCATTGATGCCGTTGAGAATTGAGTACCGCTCAAGCCGGTGTAAGGGAGCGTGAGAGATGTTGCACTTATTCATTATCCCTCATGTACAGACTCAATCAAACCGAGTCGGCGATACTGTTGTTGTAATTTTGTTGTGATTAATGCTTCCGAGGGATCACTTTGTTTCCAGATTTTTAACTCTTCTGCAGTTAAGACCCTGTTTCCTGGCACTGGTTGGTTCAAGCAAGTGGTCTTGAGAATGATTAAAAGAGCCTCAAACCTGTCTTCACAACCGATTATTATAATAATATATATTGAATAGAACAATTTATCGCTTACCATTAGTGCTCTAAATATTGCTACTCCACCTTTGCCACACACTTTGTTCCAACTCATGTTTAGGTAACCCAGTTTTGTGTTTCGAGCTGAAAATATAAACCTACTACATTTTGTATTTATTTTCGTTTGCAAAATCATATAATAGTGAATTAAGACTAAGTCGAAGTAAGTCATTTTACTGGCATTTAAGTGATTTTAATAAAACCTTCTCCTCTGTAACCACAGACCTAGGGCCTTGAATTTTTGTATACAAAGAGAGTGTCATGTAAAAGTCCTACACGTACTCACCATGGCGTCGGCATGTGAATCAATCAATATATTTTAATAAATCCTTATGCTCTTGCATTAAAACTTGACACAACTTGACATCAACTTCACTGACAAAGCACCATTACTTTGACCAGCATTTTGATCAAGTTATGCCCCTTTTGATACTTCAAACAAGTGACACGCATTATTAGCTAAGGTCACTGACCATGTCCCATTTCTCTGACCATCATTTTGATCAAGTTATGCCTCATTTAACTTAGAAAGTCTTGGTTAAGAATTTGCATACAAGTTGTACCTTCACATTTAAAAGGTCTTATTCTTTTGCAATGCTACTTCAAACAAATCACATTGACTCATTCCATCACTAAGACCAAGTTATGCCCTCTTTTCAACTTAGAAAATCTTGGTTTAAAATTTACATGCAAGTTCATGTATTTCTAATATATCTCAAAGACTCGTATGCTTCTACTAAGAAACTTAAAACAAATTACGACCATCATTAGCTAAGATCACCAAACATGTCCTGCGTGGTCCTGTGTCTGCCTTTGTTCTCAATGTATAACTGTGACATATTAAAATTTCAGCCATATGTGATACATTGTTTTTACTTTATGAAAAAAGGTCTGAATATGAATATTTCATAAAGAAATTACAAACAAAATACTGCAAGTTAAAAAATTTGACTTAAGTTTCCCTTGTATCGGAATCTAGTAAAGATACTTTGTGAATATGGCCCCTACTGGTAAGACATTAAAGTTTTGTAAAATCTTGTCCGGAGAAGCTGTTGACTTTGTACCAACAAAAATGATAAAAAAGTAGCCCAAAGGTTTTTTCTTTGTTGCAAAATGGATGAATTATGAACAAAAATATGTGTATTTACATCATGTGTGTTTCAAAACATTTTAATGAATAAATGATATTGTTTACTTACTGATTCTAAGTAAATTTTATAAAGTGGTTGATACGTGTTTTATCACCCATACCCTTTAATCTTAAAGCTTCAAATCTCAGTATACTAGTATCCTAAGCAAGAGTCATCCAACCTGCCAAACTTCAATTCTTATAAAAAGAAACTTAAACATTACTTGAAATCGACTTATGTTTTTGTAATGATACTTCAAACAAGACACAAGTATGATTAGTTAAGGTCATTGGCCTTCGTTTTGGTGCATATCGTCCGTTCGTCTGTCTGTCTGTCTGTTTGTCCGTTAGCCAAGTTTTGTCCGCTCAATAACTTAAAGCTTATTCCACTTAGGATAACCTTTCTTGGTATCATGGATTGCAATGACCCATAGATGATCCTTATTGATTTTGTGGTCAAAAAACAAGGTCACAGGGACCTTGATAACAAAATCTTCGTCCGCTCAATAAATTGAAACCTTTCCAGCTTAGGGCCACCATTATTGATGTCATGGTTGGCCATTGATGATCCTTATTCAAATCGTGTAAGTAGGTCAAAGGTTAAGGCCACATTGGCCCAATTACAGACGGCTCATCCTTCGGGAGTATGATGCCCCGATTCACGAAGCTCTAGTTTAAATACCGCATGTGCAAGTTTGGAATAACCAGTATATGATACATAATGATTCGGTTGTGTTTTTATATCTTTCCCAGCAATTTCTGCAAGGGGAAACACATATGTCGTCTCAGCAGTCATTGTTGCAAAGTCAGTGACCATTGCATTGAGAGATGAATTTACATAAAGGCAGCAGCAACACTAACATAAAAGAACGTGTGCAGAGAATTGCGAAACAACATTGTTTACCGTGTTGCTTTATCAAACTGTTTGTTTAAATGTTTGTGGCTGTTTATCTCAAAATTTTTATATAAAAAAAACCCTCAAGGGGCCGTAGCTCTTGTACAAAACTAAGTATTGCATGTCTGAATTACAGACATATAATCGATGATCTTAGCATCATTAAACTTTTAAAAAAAGAATAAACTAATGTGACAATTTATCATTTCAATCATAAACGATGAAACTTTCAACGCTAAAGATATAAAACAATGTTTGTCTCAATAATTTAATGTTTGTATTTTATACCTCAACAAATTACGTGATTGTTAAAACAAAAAGCATCATATAATTTGTCATAAACCCCATGAAGTCTCTGCATTCGCCTTCATTTATAGGCATAAAGAACACCTTTCAACTATACCATGCAATAAATCTTGTTTTTAGTGTGACTGTCTCACCAATTCATTTAGTTCGAAAAATAGTCCTAAAACAGTATCAGCATCGTGTAGCATACGAAGGTCAGGCTTCAAAAGCTGTGCCAACTCTTTAAATTTCTTCTGGACGCAATACGTTTTTGACAATTTTTATCAATATTTGTCCGTAACCTTTGGTACCAAATATTTCTGGTAAAAAGAACATTACGTACGTTTTCCATAATTCAACTCAATATCAACATCTTATCACGTGTGTATTCCAGTTTTGTGCATTGCGGTCAGGATGTGTTTTAATTAGATCAATAAAACAAATTTTATATATGCACAAATAACCGGGTTTAGCTCGTCCAGAATCGCGCAAGTTTTTAAAGAAGCTCACCCGCCATTGTAAACCCTGTTGTCGTAAAGAACCCAAAAAACAATCGAAATGCTGATGAGAGGTACTTATTAAAATTATAAAACTCCTTTGTCATGCAAAAGCGTCAGTTGCATCGTGCCGATAGAATTGTTGTAAAAGGCATACTAACGAGTTCTCTGACCCAGCATCACACCTCAAAATCCTAATTGTCTTTACAAGTTTCTTCAGTTAATCAAGAAAATTCTTCAGAATCAGTTTTGGATTATTGTTTGTATCTGATACTTCAAGCCAGATGAGTCTTCTACCACCAATTGCACCGATGACACAAAACCCAAATAGTTTAAATTTATCATACCCATCCAAATGACAATTATTGTTTGAACTCTTTGCACAATAAACACTCCTTTTAAGACGGCGAGTTTTTCTCAGATGTGTACCTTTGTGATCTAACCACTTACTTACGTTCATAACGCCATTCATAACGCTTTACTTTCATATTATAATATACTCTTAGCCGGTGCCAAGATCGAAATATTTAATATCTGATCTACAGCTTCATTCGGTGAATTAGTTGGTACAACGCTTAGTTATCGTATCCAGAAGTGCCAATATAATTTAAATGACTTGGAACCTCTTCGTTTTCCCTTCTGTCAAAATTCATTATCTGTAAGGAATAAAACATTACCGCTCATTACACGATTTTCTCCTAAATATAAAACTTTTGGTTTCCAACACTCAAATATTAAATATATTAGCTTAATACAAGGAATGAAAGTCTGGACATTTGTAGTGGATATATCTTCAATACATTGAAGCATCATAATATCCCAGTTATAAAACATTGGCAGTTAACATCGTTATAAGAGTTTTTAGATTAATCTACATGTTAAAGGGCATTTTATATATTAGCAAACAATAATAACTTACTTTTCCTTTTAATTACAAAACTGACGACAATTCGAGATGCTCACTGCAACCCGGTTCCACAAAACTTAATATTGAAAATTCCTTTTTGAGAGAGTTCATGTTAGACAATGCGTTAATTTTGTTCAATTTTACATGTTATTTTCTGTCGGCATTAAACCGTATGACGTCGGTCATCTTTCCACGCAAATACCCACTCGAATTATTTGAATTTATAAGTCAAAAGTCATAAGTTAAAAGTCATCAGTCACAAGTCATTATTACAGTCCAGGGCTTCTATAAATACTTAAATATTTAACTGTACCTAATGCCGAACCCATCAGTACCCCCGCTTGCTCTCCTAATTCGTTATAACTTATGTCCAAATGCGTCATACTTTCGTTGCTCTGCAAATAGACAGTAAATGTATCATCATCGTCGTTATGGCAACCATCATCATTATTGCAATCATGATCATTATAATCATCGCCACCCCATCATTATCATCATCGCCCTCATAAACATCATCATCATAGTCACCATCATCATCATCATCATCATCATTAGCATCATTATAGCCATTATTATCGTTAGCATCATCATTGCAATCATCAACATCATAACTGCAATTATCATCGAGAACAACACCAACAACAGTAAGTTTATAATCATCATCATCATTTCTGATTTTCGAAACTATGTCTGTCACGTGTTACATTATTTTAGCAATTAAATGTCACTTCCGGCTTGAATGTCAATAAAAACAATTCGTCTTTTAAACGCTAAATAATGAGGAAAACTACTGATATAATTATGTACGCACCCCCACCCCGATTCAATCTGTCAGTGATATCCCAAACATTGACAACAATGGTGATTATTACTAATGATAATATTTTGTGGCACTCGTTTATTTACGTTTTTACTAAATAACTCATTCGATGTAGATAGTGATTTTTATTACCTATTATGTGAAACATTTTCGAACTACTTTTAGTCGTTAAACTTACCCCGATGCTGGAAGTTATATACCATGAGGCGTTGTCATCTAACTTATTACCTAATTAAATATAAAGTATAAATTGATTTATAAGAAATAATAAACAAAAGAGCATAAACGGAATCGTTTTAAGATTTTTTGTTATAATTTGATAAGTGTTAATTAATGTAGAATTTAAATTAAAGAAAAGAAACGATTTGTGTGTGTATTTGAGTTTATTTATACTCGCCACCGGTTGCCCAGATGGAAGAGTCCTCCAGAAGAGTATTAGTCATTTCATATTTTGGAGGATAGTGCAAGATAGACAAAGATGCCCCAATTCCAGAAGCTTCCCCTGGTTCTTTAACGTGCCAAGTGTGTAAGCACTTATACACGGGACCTCGATTTAAAGTCTTATCCGAAAACTGATAAGTAATTTTAGTTGGCCAGCCCGGGAATCGAACCCACAATTTCGAGATTAAAAGTCTCGCGCTTTAACCGATTGAGCTATGCGGGCTGGTATAAAAAGAAACGGAAATGGTCATTTATCTTACATTCCCCTTGATTAAACAACTATTCTTACACTTCTCGTTATTTTGTCACTTTACACAAAGAAGAAGAAAAAAGCCGTTGTAAAGCTGCCAATAAACACTAGTTAGAGACTATATGTATATGCTGCTTTTATTTTTACTCCCTTCGATAAGATAGTTTACAAAGCCATTTCAAGGCAACAATATTAATAATAACGTTCTGTTTTGTCTTGTGTTTTTTAAAATAAGAAAATAATGTAATAAAGGCGCAAAAAGACGTTATTTTACACTGGGTGGGATTTGTCGAACCGTATATGTCACGGACCGAATATGGCACAGGTATGACATATACGGTTCAAATGTGTGACACATTCGGTCGAATATGGCACATTCTCTAACCAAACATGGAACATAAAATGTGCCATATTCGGTTGGATTGAGTTTCTCTATGCTCACCAAAACGTACTTGTCACTTACCAAATATGCGCATATAAAAATAAAAATACCAACGTATATGTCACATAACGTAAATACTGAATTGTAAATACAATAACCTCCATCTTCATCACCA